>NW_019175022.1:186024-402721 GCF_002260705.1 Seriola dumerili | reverse complement strand
AAAGAGAGAGATTTAAAGGAGTCAACCTTGTTGAAGATGAAAATAGATGTTTGAGTCTTTGATCCTTCTTATTTTGTAGCATTTACATCAAAAGCGGCCTGTGTATGAGAGCAGTAAAGTACTGCTCTCTCCCCGTCATTTTAAAATCGGATCAGTGTTTTTATCTGTCTTTGATTTTGAGACATTAAATAAATCAAATTGAGTGTGCTATATTACTCTATTAGAATACCAGATTTCAACATTGTAAGCACAACCTGAACTCAAGATACAGTATTAGTTAGTTAGTGTTGGGCACTTTGTTGCTCTCTCTCTCTCTCTCTCTCTCTCGTACTCTCTCTCTCTCTCTCTCTCTCTCTCTCTCTCTCATTCTACAGTTTCTGTTTGTGATTTCTCTTTACCACACTGTACTACTCCAATCATGGTTCATTGTTGATTCTACTAGCAGTGGCGCCTCTTGCTGTGCGTATTATGTTTATGTCACAGCTCAGTGATGTACGAGCGGTCTGTTGTGTTTTGTGCTCCTGTAGTGGAGACGCGTTGCTCCCAGCAGAATGTGTAGCATGTTACTTGGTTTAATTTAGAAAACATTCCCAGAGAGCAGAGCATCGTCAGTCAAACACAACCGTGGAACCTTTTTTTGCATTTATTTATTTTCTTCACACTGAGTGGAAATGAATTTAAAACAAATAACTGGACACCTTATTGAACAACAAATTGTTCTGTGTGAATGCTGAACAGCTGAATGACCAACAGAAACAACATTAATTAGACATTGTTTAGATTGATAACATAATGGATGTGCCTTTCACTGAGTGAGAGGCTCCATTTCCAGGCTTTTCTCTCACACGAGGACAATGAGAAAACAAACTAACCGGGGTCAGATAGTGGAGACTATGGTGGTGTTCTCTGAACCAAAGCACTACTCTGATGCTGTTGTTAGCGATGACACATTCATCAGAGTTTATCTAATGTGTTGCGAACGCTATCAGTGTAATATTAGAGCGGTGTCAGTGGCGGTCAGAGCAGCTATTTGCTAATATGATGTATCACTGCTAACTCCAGTGATGCTGTTGTTTCACAGTAATGGATTTACTATGCCACATAATGAACAGAGCTACGTTTCAATATCAGCTGAATGACGACCAGGTTTCTACTTTTCCCTGTGACTGTGGATCATTAGTTGGTTTAGTCCATGTTTAGTGGCATGTTGAAGTACAGCTAAGTGGACTGATGGTCTCTGTAGTCTCTCCTTAAACAGGTCTTCATTTAAACTCTCAGTCCATAGCAGACTTTCATCTGTCCATTTCTGCAGCCTGCATGCTGTCAGTCCTCTCATACACACTTTCACCCATGAGGGCATTCAGCTGTCTAATACTTAGTGAGTGAGTGACAGTTAGGAAATATACTGTAATAATAATATTAGCTGTCAGTCCACTGCCTGACTCACTGTTCAACTTCTTCACTCCACAACATCTCTGTCCCTTTTTTCATCCATGGAACTGCCTCATTTACACTGCATGAGAGTGACGGATTAGAGAAGAACAGTAATCATTTCTCCCATAGAGATCTGCTCTCATTGAAAATAAATAAATAAATAAAAAACACAGCAGCAGCAGCTCTTATTACACATCAGGTAAATTAGCTCTTACAGTTGATCTCTTCACTTCTAAAATGATACGTTTTGTCCTGGTGTTTAAAATTGCAATATGAAAACTATTAAGGCAGACTGAGTCCTATGACACACACATACCTGCAGTATGCTCCTACACACATTTCACACATCACAACCCCTCACTTGGGCTTCAGCTTTGGGAATACAGCAGCTAAATTAGTGCTATAAATTAATATCGAATGCAGCTTTATCCAGCCTGCACAGACTCACAGCTCTAAAGCTCTAACCAACTCTTCATGGTTAATATATCTCTTGCTAACAGCATTTGCACAGCTGACCACTCTGAGCACAACATGATTCATCTCAGCATTGTTTTCTACCTTGATGAATAGAGCAAAAACATACAGTAACAACTAGCAGCTTCTTTAAAAGAAGATTATGCATCATAAAACGTCATGCCTATCATGTTGTGATAAACTCTTTTTATTCATTTCTTGTCATGGTTTCCTTCTCACTGGTATTCAGTTTTAACAGATGGTTAACACACAGGGTGGATGGAAAACCCTCTGGAGGTTCAGCCTGGCTCCTCCAACTACATAAAGCCACTAAACTTTAGACCAACAGCTGGTGAAAGTTTCTCAAAGCAAAGACCCATCGCTGCTGTATTAACTATAGCTGTCTGATAGATTTAAAGTCTTTTTTTTCCCACTCTTACTTGTGATATTTACTTATGTTTTATTATTCACAGGTTGAACTCAATCTCCTGCCTTGATGGATAAATGTTAGTAATGTAGATTCATTTGAAATCACAACAGAGAGTCAGTGTGGAGTAAACAGGAAGTTGAGTCTTGGATATTAACACAACAATGCTCAATTTTCTATTAATGTCTTAACAAGCCTCTGTAAAAGCAACATTTTACATAAAACAAAATGGACTAACATCTGTATTTCAGATAGAGAGACATCATATATGATAAAGTTAACATAGAATCAGTAAACATTTAAATGATCTTCATGCAGCTGATAGCAGTGCTACTGTTTGTGTTATCAGAGGACCCAAAACACAGAAATGTCAGACCAACAAAAGGTCAAGTTCACTATGAAAGGAGCCTGTTGTTAGTTTGTGAGTTTTCTCAGAAAGGTTGCAGAACAATGAAAGAGCACATTTCAGGTCCTGCTTATTCGTTTTCAAGATGAAAACACAGAAAATTGCTTCTTTTACTTGGAGTATCTTGACAGCTCCACTTGCGTGGCCTTTGTTGACCCTTCGACTGTATGGAGAATAGCTGACATGGTCATTAGGTCTAGGGTTATTTGTGCATCTCTGTATTTCATTGGTAGAGGAGGCAGTGACTCTTTACACAGAGACTGATGCCCACACATTTGCCAGTGAATCGATGTTGTCCTTGGTCTCTGTGGATCATCCACTCTAAACCTCTCTGTTTTTATGGAATGAACCCAGTCTCACCCTGAAACAAGGAAACACAGAATAATGATGAAAAGTCAACAGAGTCTTTACGCCATCGTTTGGGATCAAAAAGTGATTTCCTATGTTCAACTAAATGTGGACGATGTGTTGTTGTGTCACCACCCCAGCAGACACTGGACATCCAGATAACATCAGAAAGATGTTAAATATTAGCTGGGAATGAAAATCAGGTTGATGTCACAACCCAACTTTGGCTAAATGACATTGTGACGTTAAGCAGATGTTGGGTTTTTCTCCAAAAAAGAGTTTTGATATTTTATCTGGCAAGATGGTGTTGGCTTGAGACATTTGGATGATGTTGGATTTTGGTCATGTGACCCCACAATTAAAACACAAAGACAATGTCAACATCAGGTGTCAATACTTTTCCACATCACATTGACTTCACAACCTACATTCAACCAAATATCAGCATCTATTACGATGTAGGTGGCAGCTGTGAGCCTGCAGGGACCGTTCAATGTCAGGTTGTGGTTTATGTTAGCAAACAGTTTTCTGACAAGACTCACAAGAACAAAGGTGTTCAGATCAGTGTCAGGCAAAGATGACTGTTGGGCTCACTGACATAGTGATTGATAACTTGATAGTTAATGTCACCTGAAAGCTGACATACTGTGCAGTGGGTTAATATGTTGGTGGTATATAGACAGGGAGGTTTAGGAGTCATTAAATATACACAGCTTCATTGTTCTGTCACATTTAGATTTAATGGAGTTGGGTCATTGAGTGCTGTCGAACAGTAAGACACAGACTTTGGTCTGAAGTTATTTCCCACTACAATCACAAGCTCAGGTGTTGACTTAAATGTCTGTAATAAAGAGAATCTGGAGTAAATGATGTGTCTCATGTAACCTGGTTGGTCTGACATTTCTGGCCTGTTCATAACTGAGACCCTCCAAGCAGCCAGAGATTAATGAGTACATTAGCTGCATTTATTTTGAGACTAGTCCCAGTGACCCACTGTGACATTTTAGATGTCAGTAAAGACTCAGTTTTCAGGGACTCAGTTTGTAGGGGATATAATGAAAATATGTTCTCCTGTGTGGTGTTGTACAGTGAAATGCTCTTCTGTAGGTGTGACAGGAAGGAGCTCTGTCACTGGGAAAGTGATTATCAAAGGCAGACTGAAAATGCAGGGAAATGATGCAAACCTGGAAAGACTGAGACAGTGGCAGATGGGTAATTATTAGTCTGGTCGTCCATGCAGCAACTCTGCCATCATCTTCCTTCTGGTTCTTCCACAGGGTTATTCACTTGTCTGTTGTCTAGAAACAGACACGGTTCAGAGCACATAGTAGGAAATCCACTTGAGTTAGTAATCAGGTTTTCTACCTTTGCACAGTCACCTTCCTCTCCCACAGGCTGAATGCTTTGGTTTGCATAAGAAAAGCCGCAGGTGTGATTGTTGTTGTGTCATTTCAGAGGTGGTCAGAAACAAAAATGCAGCTGACAGATGAGGAAGGAGGAACTATCAGGCAGTCAACATGTCCAGTGTGTACCATGCTTTCTGAGCCCAGTGTGTGCTGGGAGAGGCTGCAGCGCTCTGTAACCCTGAACTATTGAACAAACTCTGGTTTGAGCAACAATCTCATGAAATACTGGGCAGGAGTTGACCATAATGTATAGTCAAATAAATGATGGCGTATTTTGATAAATAAGGGGGAACGGTAATATAAATATGCAACACAGAGCAAAAGAGCCAAGATTTTTCTAAAGATTTCCACTTAATCTCCAGAAATGACTGAAAGCAGAGCAGAGGTCTCAGTGATGCTTCCCACTGTGGTGAAAAGTGTTTACCAGGGAAACTGCTCTCAAGCCACAGTGTTTGTGACTCCTGGGGAGCTGTCAGTCAGAGGGCTGAGTCAGACTGGACTAGAAAAGAAGGAGCAGACAGAGAAACACTGAGAGGAGAAGGAAGTGCAGAAGAAGAGAGGTAGATATTGTATAATGCAGTCTATTTGATTTATCTGTCTAACGGGGAAAAATAATTCACTCTTTCTTCCCATCAAAGTCACTTCATCACCTTCACGAAACTGTCTCACTCAAGACCAGTAAATTAAAGCTGACTGTGAAGTTCAGTCTTTGATATAAAGGAGAGGGAGATTCAGTAATCTACAACTGCAATACAGTGTGTACCTGCAGACAATATGAATGTTCACTTCTTTTTGAAACGTGGATGGAGGACACAGTGCTCAGTGTTAGTTTATTTATATGTCTACACTGCTCTCCCTCTTCCTCCATCTTCTCCTCCCTCCCTGCAGTGATCGATAGATGCATCAAGGCTTCATTACTTTCTTCAGTCTTGCTGCGGCTCTGTCTCATTCCTCACATCCATTATGCTGCATTCAGATTGTCTTTTATAAGTAAACCTTAGTTAAAGAAAAAAGAAAAATGAGACTGGTAATTTCTCTGCAGGAGAAAATTAAATAAAACATCAGAGTAAAGGAGAGAATGAAATAAAATGAAAAAAACCCTGAGCTATTGTATGTTTCTTGGAATAAAATAAGATGAATTGTGTTGAATGTCAGATGATGTAATGTCATGTAATATGCGTCTCTCTTTGAAAGACACTTGTGAAGACCTTCACTGTAAATCCAGTGTCCTCACGAGCAGAGACTGATTGGGGTTGTTGGCCATCTACTTTATAAATGATGTCCTATTGCTGTTGCTGAATACTGCTTCGTAGGACTCTCAGTATCTCTTACATTTAAAGAAATGTCAAATTATTTTTCTTATTATTTGATATTCCTGGCTTCACAAACTGAATATAACAGTTATTCAGCTCCTTTACATTTTACCATTAAATGCTCAAAGCTACTGAATTGCAGGATAAATAATTTCTTTTTGTCTGAAACCTGACTTTTGATTGATGAGACATTAAAACAATTTGCAGTTACTCTGGAAAGTGTAATTTTCACTAGCTTGGTTATTTCAGGTAGCTGTTAATATGTGATTTCAGAATAAGATTTGGAGCCAAAACTGAAGGCTAACATGCTTAGCATTTATGTACCATTTTTGGTGCAATGTGGGAATTCAGCTACACTCAAGGTTTTCCGAATGATGTTTTTGTGTTAGGTGTGTTTTATTTACCCACCTGTTCAAAAAGGATGTTGCCAAAAACAGTATTCAAGGTGTAAAATGTAATTTTTATGAAGTATTATAATGGAAGGACACCAAATATTTCAAGAAAAAATGTGAACAATGAACAAACTGAAGACACAAAAAAGCTGATTTAAAAATAGAAAAGAACTTTGAATATAATTACAAGCACACAGCAAAGTCACTTCAAATATAGAAAATCAAGTTAAGTGACAAAGAAACAGAACCAGAGACAAGTAAATGTTTGTCCCTCACATTCCTGCATTAAGTGACGCCTGAATTGTTGGTGTCCAATTTCTTACTATCCAAATATCAACTTCCTCACCAGCACAAGACGATTTGTTTACAACAGCCGTAAAAAAGCTTTCTAGTTTGTTAAATGCATGTTCTTCTTTCAACAGTTTCAGTCACATCAGTACAGTATTAAATCAACTTTTAAGAACTTGAAACTTGGTTTAGAAGGACACTTCATGTACGTAGTCTATAAGTGATTACCGGTAATCATTCGTCTGACATTTTTCCTTATAGATATACATTCTAAGGGCAACGAGACAAAATAAGGCTACTTTTAATTTGTGAGTGTAGGAGTTGTTAAGTCAAAATTCTGTATCAGCCAGAGGCAGTTGTCAGCACTGAATGATATCCGTATCACACATGCACAGGTCAAGTATTTTGTATCAACAAAGGCAAGCATGACCTGGGATGATGTAAGGTGTATCACCCCTCATCATCATGAAAGATGTCCTTTGATCCTGAATCTTCTTTCAGCCGATCAACATCTGCAAAATGATTCAAGGAAAGACGATAGGTGACTAACTTTTTGCTAGAGGCCCTGCAACTGCATGGTAGGAGGTACGGGTCCGTCATTCAAGGGCTCCGATTAGAATCATGCCGGACTTCTCTCCTATAGATAGATCAATAGATCTCCAGTTTCCACTTCAAAAGAACACAACAGGAAAATGAGTGAGTGTAAATATGGAAGTTTATTAACTAAACTACTATTTACAGAGTAAATTAAATGTGTAATAATCATAAAGATGAAAATAATAATGAAATGAGCAGTGTGATGAGTTGGCAATGGTGGGAGAGAATATGTTATGGCTATATACTACGGCTATACAGCTAACGATACTACGTCTACAAATGAGATTTGACGATTAAATATTGCTATATTTCAACATCAACCCAGTCATCAGCAGAAGGTTAAGACCGGCCTACTGTGAGTTGCACTGTACCTGGAGACCCTTGGCTGGAACCAAGGATGCTGAGGTTGCCGTGGTAACCTTGGAGATGAGGGTTCTAGGTGGATTCTCCTGGAGGCCATGTCTGATGTGGGTTGTAGTTTATGACTCTCATCTAGAGACGGACAGAGGAAGGGAGGTTGGTGTGTGTGTGTGTGTGTGTGTGTATATATTCATGCATGGCACAGAGAGGCCAGGATTCACACATTTAGTGATAATTAGACCTTATGGTGTTAGTTTTCTATATAAGAAACAAACAAATATCAATAGACAGGGTCTTATTGTAACAAACTGGAGATTTTGCCTATGCTCCAGTTTTCCTGGTGTCCATTCGTTGATCCTCTGGAGCTGACCATTTGACCCATAATCTGGTTGAGCATCTCTCTGGCATACTAAATGCATGGTCTGTTTGTCAGAGAAGGGTCCTTTGTCACTGTTTCCTATCAATTTGATAGTTTGATGGTGGGAAGAGTAACAAAGTGTCAATTTTGGGTAGATACTGTATCTCTGCATGTCCTTACAATGGCTTTTGACTGATGCCAAGCCAGGTATGTCCACTACAGGCTCTTGCCTACTCTGAAATTAGGTTTGCAAGGTAAGTGTTCTCCCTTTGTTAGCTTTAAAATAAGTTACTGTTTTTGGAGGAGCTGGTTTTGCAGGTCTCCTTTATAGTTTATTGTTGCTGTGTTAAATGTGTGTGCTTGGAGTGAGAGGTGAGCTTGCATGCAACCCAATGGTACACAGACCCTCTCGTATTTAGACAACTGGCTTATCTGTGTTCTGACCCAGGAATGGCCAGAACAGGACACTTAGGACCTTCTATTTCATGTGACACAATTGGACCTTACTGTCATAAATGCCAAGTTACCCAGCCAAAGGGTAGTGTTAATTGGATTAACCCTAGACTCCTGCCAAATGCTGGCCTCCCAAATTCCACAGCGAGTAGAGGCCATACTCCAGCTTCTATTACACTGGGTCTCCTGCACTCACGGCCCTTCCAGATTCCAAACAATGGCCTCCATTTAGATTCAAGAAGACACAGATAGAAGAGAGTCGGGGTGTAAACCCAATGCTTCCTCATGTTGCAGCCATGGGGAGACAGGGTGTATCTGGCCAGGAGCATCTCATTGGGTTTGATCCCGTCAAATCACCCTCAGGTGGTGGTGACCAATGCTTCACCCTCAACAGGGTTATTGTAGCACTCCACAGGTTTCTCCCATTTGAGGAGCAATGATGTATTTTGTTCTAGTATGCTATCATGTTAACTCGGCACCACCACTAAAGGTGGCATGGTGGTAAAGGAAATATGATGCAAATATGGCATGGCAGAGGTGGACCTGTTTGTCTCAGAGTACTCAACCCACTGCCCCCTTTAGGACAAGACACCCACCCACCCATGGCCAGATCGCCTACTCTGTGCCTTTCCACCATTTCCTCTGATGGAGGCAATGCTACACAGGGTGCAACAGCGCAACCACAGACTCCTGCTGGCTGGATGCCCATAGACAGGCTTCTTCCGCCGTGCCTGTCCACGAGACAGGAGCCTGCTCTTACAGCTGGGGGCCACATATGATATCTGAACCCTGAAATTCCAGCAACTATGGGTATAGTCCCTGAGGGGCCTTATCAACTCCTTGGGGCATGCAGCAAGGCAATGATCCAAACCATTATGGACTTGAGCATCCTCTACCAGGGCATTTTATGCCAACAAATGGAAGTTTTTTGTCCTGGGTTACTGGTAGTTCCTCTATGCTGATTACACTGCGGTTGTTGGAAAAGAAGCTCTCTGTTTTTGTTTTTTAGAGGAGCCCAGAGGGGAAACCCCTCAGAAGTTGTCATGGTTTCCTCATGGGACCTGCCTTTGGTGCTGGAGGACCTTCGTCTTGCCACATTCGAGCTGATGGAGCTGTCGGGGATAAAATGGTTGTCAGCAAAGGTAGCATTTCTTGTAGAAATGGCATCAGCAATCTTAATGCCTTGGCAGTGAGTGAAGCATGCATGTGCTGGAACACATGTGCCACAGGGGTGGCACTTTAGCCTAACCCATCATTCTTCTCTAAGAAGTTGAATCTAACCCACTTTAATTATTTCATTCAGCTGGCATCTTACAGCCGCTCATGCCTTCATAAATTCGGGATGACCGCCAGAGTTCTCTGTCGCTCAGAATCTTTGTGAGAAGATTAGTAGGGATGTCTTGACATAGGCTTATATACACCACGTTATACATCATCATGGGTCACATGTAATATTGTTGATATTAAATACTCGACTTGCGTGTGCACAAGACTGATATCTTTTGGTGTTAAAAACTACCTCTGGCAGTCATCCAGAATTCATAGACCTGTAGTTACATATGTAACTCTCATTTCAATAACAGACATAAGCCATTAAACAAACCGATCAAAATATTACACGTGGTTCTGAGGTCCTTCAAGTCTGCAGATTAAGTGTTAATTAACAGAGCAAATGAAGTGTGGTGGAGAGATTAGAATGATCCTCCTCCAGGTTAGGAACTGCTCTACTACACACACATAGTAATCTATGTTCATTCTAACCTTTGCCGATGGATGAATAATACACATACTGTAGAACTTGGTATAGTTTATTTATTCTTCGATTTAAGATTCAGTTGCAGTCTCAGAATATTAATTACACTTTTCTTGGTAAATTCAATGAGTGAATGTTGGGTATTGAGCAGGAACAGACTGCAGGATGATCATGAAAGAACGGTGACAGCTGGATAGACAGTTGGTAGCTGAGAAGGACCAGAGCAGAGGAGTACAGACCTGGCAAGCAGAGCTGAGCTCTCAAAAGAGTTCCATGTACCATGGCTACAGTTTGATTTATGGAGAGGAACCTCTGGAGACACCTGGCAGGGTCGGAGGAACTCATCATCCAAACACAGCTCATAAGTTTGTCTGAACAAATGATGACAGGATAGGATTCTGTTGCATTAAGTTGTAGAAGAATACTGGTACATGACTTCAGACAATTGGTTGGTTATTTTCCAACAAGCTGTGTTGGTTATGCAAGATTTAACTTATCCAACCAAACTTTCTCTCATTTCACTGTTCTTCATGTGGGGCTCTCCCCTAAAATGAGAGGGTGCAGACGGAGCACTCGTACCTTTACTTTCACTTTTAAAAGGGTGAAGGCAATCAACCAAGTGAAAGCGATGACAGGTGTAAGCGTCACCTTTTAGTCCACACTCTGACAAATTGGAATTATTGCCATGATCAGATTGAAATGTATTTTTTGCTATACCTCACAATGTGTCTGCAGATTGAAAACAGAGGAACAGGATCATTTTTACTGGCATCATTTCCATACTCTCCTAATTATTTCTCGTCATTTTAATGAATACAGGTCATAATTAGGTGACAATATAACTGTCTCTGAAAATAATCTAGGTTAGGCCTCATTGTATTCCAATTAATAATAACATTATTTACAGACTGTACATAGTCATGCCATAGACTCCCTTCTTGTTGACAGAATGAGCTTGAATAGAATTAATGTTCATGACAACTCAGACTGATGATGATGATGATGATGATGATGGAAACCACTACTCATTTGAAAAACTGTTGCAGAGGACAGATCAGTAAATGTTAGTATGTAGATTGAACTAAAGACTGCAGGTAAATGCAGCTGTTGGATGCAGAGTAATATGGTGATTTGGTGAACTAGCAGCACTTTGCCCGGAAGCAGGCTCATGGCCAATATGAAAGATACCTCTGACATGCAGCTCTTATTCATTAAGCAGCCACATATGCAGAAAAGCTGAATCACCCAGTTCTCTGTTTGACTGAGATGTAGTTTATAAATCGCCCCCTTGGAATTATAAGGTTGTATCTGTGTTCTGAGCAGTTTTTAGATATTGAGCTTCAAAGTTTTCACATTCCAAAAACCAAAACTGATATGTGGAACTGGTCTCTTTCATACATGAAAATGAGAGCCACCCTCTCATTTTCACACAATATAAAAATCCTATCAAATTTGTAAATGTGGTCTTTTTGAACAAGTCAAATGCAGGTAGAACCTTGTAATCTTGAGAATTTGCTTTCCGTTTGATATTATAAAGTTCTATCTAACAAAACATCAAAACAAGCAATTATTTTCGAACAGTTTGCTCATTATGTGTTTTAAAAACATAACATTAGTGTTGTAACAGAGTGTCTACATGTATCAGACAGTTAAACAGAATCTGTTTTATGACATTTTACGACATTTATTTCTTGTTTTATGATGAAACCTTTTTTTTATTCAAAACAAGCATTACAGGCTATGTATAAAGGTCAGTGCTAAATATTTTGGATTTGGATTTTGGATTGTAGATGTAGGAACCATTAGTTTAAGTTTACTTTAGGTTAGACAGCAAGTAAGTGTAGCAGGTCAGTATAAAGGCAGCATTAGTTTTTGTTTTATACTAGAAATCTTGACTCTGATGCACCAAAATCTTTCTTATTTTGGGGGGAAAAAAGAAAAAAAAAAGATTAATGAAATGAGTTTATCGTGCAATTAAGACCCTATCAATTAAAATGTATTTAATTGCCTTTAAGGCATCAGGTGGTTAGTGTGCTAGCGTTTCTGAGATGACTTGACATAGAGGCAGAACCTGATTGGTCGTCTTGTTTGCATTCTAAGTTCTGATCTGCTCAGGAGTAGAACCTTATAAAACCCAGTTAGAGTTCAAGTTTGGGGATAAAAAAACATTTTCTTTTCTCAACAAGAGGTCCAAAAATGCATAAAACTAAAAAAAAACACCTCAGATAATGTTAATAGGTTGTTACAGAATAAAAATATGTGAATAACTCAATTTTGACAAAAATATCAGATACAACCTTATAATTCCAAGGGGATGAAATGTGGGACCAGAGAAAAAATACAGTTTGCTGTGAAGCACAACACACATGTTCAAGAATCCTATTAAGTGATTAAAAGTGAGATTTAGTGTCTCTGAGATACCAAACCTCACTGCCTCAACCTGCAAATTAGGATACCATGGAATGCAGTAGCATAATGACTAAGGAGGGTCGAACTGAGTTGTGTAAGTGGGAGTGTGGGGTGGCAGAATTTTGTCTTGAGTGTGGAGCTGCTTCTGGAATAGTTGGTTCACTTCCACAAGAATCACACTTCAAAGTAAGATGAAACTCATTTTCTTCTCACTTCATTTGCACAACTGTTGGTGTTTTATTGGCCAGTCAATGTGCAGTTCACTGCTGGCTGACAGACCAGATGTTTACTGTAACAGCATGCACTGGCTCTGTGTGTGACACGTCTACAACCATGTGACAACTCACACTGATTTGAAAGAGAAATGCTCTCCTCCCACTCTTGTCTCTCTATGAGAAGAGTAAAAGTCAGGACAGCCACTAATGTTTGGCTCAGGTTGAAGGTTTTTCAGCTTAAAAATCAGCAAGTTGAAAACCCAGAGAAATTGGCAGCAGTGATCCATTTGAGCTTGGAGCAAAAGTTGCTGCCACTCCGCTCACATTCACTCCTCAAGCAGCACTAACAATCAGCTTCAGTAGCATTCATCAGGAAATCACTTAAAACCTTCATAGGGTCAGTTTCACTCCTGACTTTTTTTCTTAGTTAAGCCCTCTAATCACGACAGAGCCAATAAACTGTCAGTGTGAGATTCTCCACAGCTTTGTTGAATAAATACTTTTCAGTGGATAAGGATGGAGGTATATGAGGATATCGTCCTCTCACATCCGTCAGTTTTGTTCCTGTCTCACAATTGCACAAATCAAAGTTGTGTCAAGCTGACGACACTGGGTTTTGGTTCTGAGAACACTGAGACACGTCTGCCGCAGGACTTCGTGTCCCATGAGATCATTCAGCAGGCTTTCTCTGGTCATGTTCTCTAATTATAATGCAGGTACTCATCCTCCTCTGTAAGAGATTTTGAGAAAACACAAGTTGGAGCTTGACATGAAAATTAGGAAAGCGAAGCACAGTGGTTCAGTAGATTCTGTCTGTTTGCCTTCAGTGTAACAGAGCAGAGGCCTGTCTAAGGATGTGTTCACTTGACATATCTGACAAGCAGAAAAGCTTTGAGAAACACTGGGAACAAGAACCTGAAAAGAAACCTTCAGAGCTGAACTGAGAGCCAATGTAGTCTTTCAGCTCCCGCTTTATTGTGATTGGTTCATTTGTGAAAAGTGGAATTGACAAGCGGAGCACCTCTCTGAGAGGTTGAGCTGATTTTTACTTATAGTTCAGCGCTCAGAGGCCGCATCATAACAAAGAAAGAACACTTTCAAAGAGATACTTTGCTATTCATTTAGATCTATGCAGTACTTATTCACAGTAAAGTGCACCAGGCCACTGCATATTTGAATAAATAAATGAAATGGTTCAGAAGTCCTAATGTCCCTGTGATTACCCTGCACAATCATATTTGGAAATGAAGACAGAACTGAGAAAATGCACAACATCCCAGAAGCTGTTTGTTTTATTCATTTCTGTAAAATGTTTCTGTGATACTGACACAGCCTGCGACAGCAATTTCCCTCACAATATAAAAAATTTAGTGCAATCATAGAGAAAGAAATACTCAAATTTTCTCTTCCTAATTTTGTGTGGCCAGGACAGAGAAAGAAAACCCTTTATGTCCTTTAACTTGAGCCATTTTTTAATTTTGACATCAATGAAGGGCAGCTCACAAGACCTCTTCAGCATTGTTAGCTTGTCTTTGTCACGTACATGGTTACAATGTGTGTATGTCTAAATACAAGAGAAATAACACAAAGGTGTTTTTTTTTCTTTACTTTGACATTGAAAACCAGTTTCTGGCAAAGAATGATACGAGTCATAACGTTTGATACTTGAGAAGCTGTTTACTTTGATCATGACTCAAGTGATTCATTTCACAGATGATGTTATGGCTCAAGTGTAGAGGCTCATGATGAAAACATGGTATATGAACAGTTGCTATGTGATGTTGGATATAATTTTTGTTGATGTGCTATAATCAAACCTGCAAACCGTTTCTTCTAAAACCTGAACCAGTAAAGCTGCAGCAAAAGTGTCTACACATTATAAATGTAGTCTTTGAGAAATGTCTTTTAAAATCTGACGTCTTGACACACCACCGAACACATTTAAACTACTAAACTACTACTGTTGGTTGCACCTGATCATTAAAGTGCTAAAGTGACTCGTGTGCTCCAGTGTTTCATTAGGGTTCAGTTGTTCAGAAGTGGCCCATTGAACTGTCTGTATCCTGTCCTACTCTGAGAGCACTAACCTCCATTAGTGGAGGGACTGAAGCGCAAGAGGCTCATTTTACATGGGAAATTTATCAAAATTCTCCAAACATATGAGGCCTACTGAAACAAATGAGGTCTGGTTGGCTGGAAGTGCAAAAACAACATTAAGTCCAGGCGCAGTTCAACATTAATTTCCCATGTGAATCAAGCACAGACGTTTGTTACCAGTCATGTGTTATTTCTCTGTTAGGATGCCCTTCAAGTGTTTTCACCGGGAGGGACGTCCACACTCACTTATCTTGACTGTCTGATGCTGACCAGAGTCAGTGCAGTCTGGCCCCGCCCCCAGCCCCACTAAAGCCATTAGCTTCCTGCCGTTTGATTAAATGTGATCATTGATTCCCACAGGAAATGAGTCAAGTACAGCATCACCTGATCAGAGCTGCCAGCTCCCTAATAGAGAGAGAGAGTGGGAGAGAGCAGGGGTGGAGAGGGGGATTGTGGGTGGTAGAAGTTCACATTAACAATGGAGGGATGAGAGATGGGAGGAGATGAAACAGCTTATTGTGCAATACAAACACACACACATAGAGAAACATAGAGTACCCTATTGTTCCTGACTCATTGGCAGCTTCCAGCAGCCTGAGGGCTTCACATATTGTTGCTTTAGCAACGAGGAGTGAAAATATTTAAACATAAAAGCTTCTGATTTTATGTCTGACAATGTATGACTATAAAGGTGATGAAAATTTGTAGGCCTCAGCTTTTTATGCTGTAATCCATGTTCAGCATAATGCTTTTTGCTTCTTCTTTCACTATTTGAAATCCCACATTATGTCTCTATAACCACCATGAGCATGGCATGACAAATAAGTGTATATCATGTTAATGTGTTTTTGTATTTGGGAACTGCACCTTCATAGTGTTACCTGGCAGTCAGGAGCTGAGCAAACATCTGACTAGACACAGCGACAGGTCTATAGACACACCATGAGTACCACCCAAGCTTCACTCTCCACAGGTTGTACGACATCAGGGTCTGTTGTCTTAATGTCATGTGTTGTGCTGGTAGAGTCAGGAGGGGCTCCAGGAGTGGATGTGACCCACAAAGAGGTTAAGAGAGACACAGCAGGCAGGAGACCAGGAGAGAGCAACACAACACAATCCACTGCCAAGGTTACACACCCAAATGCACACAGCCATATTGCCAGAGGTTACTCATCTGGCTGGCATAAAGATCCCTACCATTGAAGCAGCTGACTGGCATTAACAGCCTCTGGTGTTGGCCTTGGACAAGGAGCAGCCTGTCACAGCAGGAGGGGGCATGATGGGAACAGTGAGGGAGCAAAGAGCCAGAATCTTTCCCAGCGGTAAGATACAAGTCTGGCACAGGCAGTGATAGGGGCTTAAAATGGCAACCTGGCACTGTGGATCTGACTATCACTGAGAGGCTGACTAGAGGAGGAGAGGGAGAGAAAAACACATGATGATATTTTTTCATCATTATTCATCCATACATACTGTAGAAGCTCAGTGACAGTGGTTCAGTCGTTGGGTCCTGAATTAGACATTTACATATTAACAGAAGCAGATGTTCTCTTTCACAGGAAGTCATGGCTGTTGTGTTACTGAGTGAGCCTCTTACTTTGAGTTGCTGCAGCTTTCAATGTTGCAGGGCTTCCATTTTCTCTCTGTCTGTCTTCAGTGTGTCTGCTGCAGTTATTCAGCCACAGTGCTGTCCAGATAATCCAGTTAGACATACGAGTAGTGTGGGCAATATAGCAAAAGCATCTTCCAACTTGTTGAGGAATGTGTCTGTTTCACAGTAGAGACATTCTCCAACAGCTCCATCATCCTAAAATGTAACCACTTTGTCACTTCAAGTGTAAAGATGGCTGCTGTTGTGGTCCAGCAGGGAGCCATTTCTAAGTAATCAATACCAATCACTGATCCTCCACTGCAGTTTGAAATGGGAAATGAAAAGCAGTGAGAGTAGGCTGTACTGAAGAACCTCAGCTATGGCTGAAGGTTAGTGGACCATGTAATGAGGAAATGTACAGTCATCACGTTTTCTTTTGTTCTATATGTCATTAATTTCACAAGCTCTGGTTGAAAATTTGCTTCCCTGTAAACAGACTCTTAAGTGGTTTGTTGTATCAGCTGCTGGTCACTGGCACTTTGCATATATGTTTGACTCTTGTGACTCTTATTCAGTCACCTTGTCTAGACAGTGTTTTCTTGCAAAGACAACACGAAACAGCAGAGCGCAAAGCGAGTAAGTTATAAGCTATAAAGAAAGTGAAGTATCTAGCATTTGATTTAATTAACCAAACTGGACCAATGAAGAGTTATCATTAACTTGCCTTTCTCATGTGACCAGAAACACAACTCCAACAGGATGGATATGCTTCTCCGTGTCTCATGAATGTGTGAGGAAGCAGATGTTTGCTAACAGACTTGCTGTAAGCACTTGACGAGCTGATGATGATCAGGACTGGGTTTCTGTGATTCTGGTTTGCAGTGTTTCTTCACTAGAGCAGTCAAAAGTCAATTATTGCAACTATTACGTACCTCTAACTTATGTTGGATATGAAAGAATTTTTTTTAACTAAATAAACTAATTGCAGAAGTCTTAGAGTGAACACCAGTCTGTCTGAGTCTGCAGCTTCACTGAATGGATGGATCACTATACTGTCTAAAATACGATATATTAAATTAGCATCATAATGACATTTTCCAGTCAATATCAACATATTAGATGCATGTTAAATCCAGAGGCTTTGTCCTGGGTGGAATTCACATTGATATGCTCATTGAGCAGCTTTAAATACCTTTGGGGTCAGCATTATAGTTGGAGATTAAACAAAGTTCAGGGTATGCTTAAGCTACACAGGACTGACTGCACTTCACCAAAAAATAATTAAATTAGCTCAAACTGCACAATAATGTCCCTCCTACATGATGGATTACAGTCAACTATTTAAACTACAATGAACAAGAACCCATATTGTTGTTTTTGATGCAACACAGTTTATAGTTATTATACTGTATAATATAGTATAATATTAGAACCCCTTTAGCAGGGCCAGCTCTAGCCATTGTGGTGCCCTGGGAGAGATTACCTCACCCTCACCCCCACCACATTATCCCACCAGTACTCTCCCATCACCACCTACTACAATCACTACAGCATTAGCCATTACCATTGATACTGGTCAGCGAAATTCCAGTGCCATAGGAAGGAACAGTGATACAGATAGCTGCAGTGGTATGTACATTTATTCAAGTACTGCACTTGGCTATTATTTTGATGTGCCTGTAACTTCTACTTGACTATTTTCATTTATTTTCCTTTTCTACCTGAAGGCTTGGACCTTTTCAGTATGAAATAATTTGAGCTGATAATAAATCAAGCATCCCTCCGGCTAACCCAATCTAGTATTTGCCATCAGTCAGTCTTGGACGGTAGCCATTAGGGGTGGGCGATATGGCCAAAATCTTCTATCACAGTATATGTTATATATATACATGAGAGACAGAGAACAAGAGAGCCGGGCATAGAGGATCAGAGCGAGTCAATGCACTGCACACAGCTCTACAATGAAAAAAGATTTTACCCATTTGAGATAGTGAAAAAAACTAAAAAATCAATACGTGGTGGGCCACCACAAATAAATCAATGTATGGGAAACACTGCAGTAATTGTTATATATTATATATATTAAATTAAGAAATGGTTTAAAATAACCATACTGTACTGTCCACATGACGGAAGTCGCACCCCTTTTAGTCAAGTTCTTTTCCCTTAACTTGGTTTGTTTGACAGGCCTCCTGCTCTGTATTTACATTTTCATTCTCCTCCTCCATGTTTCTTGTCACTCTCATCTTCTGCGGCGGTTGGCAAACCAAAAGTCCTTCTGTCACATTACCTTGCAAGGCAGCTGGATTCACAAGATCATTGCTTCTCTACCGGTGGGCACATTTTATTGTTGCACAGAATGTACTGTCATATCGCCTAGCCTTAGTACCCATCATCCCCCACTTTCAGTGTGCAGTGCGCACAGTACAAGTGCAGTGCAGGGCAATTGAAAAATTGTGTGGAGCAGCAGTGTCTGTTCTGTCATGTCATCCTGTGATTAAAAGTTCAGAGGCCACAATGTGTTTATTATTGAAATTAAAAGGCTGTTTTTTGATAATAGTGTTATTGTAATTAATAAAACTATGTTAGTGCCATTCTTGCAGCACCCCCTGACATTCTCAGACCTATAGGCAAACTCCTGTGTTGCCAATGCCACAAGCAGACACTGCCTTTTAGGAATCATTAATAGCTTATAGCTTTGAAAGTTGGAGGAGAGAGATAGAGAGAGAGAGAGATCTAATGTTGCTATTTTTCTCTTGTCTCTGCACGATGAGACACATTGATGAAAGTTGTCCTTTTCTCTCCTTGGGAATAACTAGTTCACAAAAACTGTCAAAACTATTTTCTTCATCCAATTTAAATTTCAGAGTCATTCTGAGTTCTGAGTATGAAATAAAGGTGGTGAGTGATGTGGAAATGTTACTGTTCTTAAGGTTGTCTTTCCCGGCAGAGAGGTGACTCTTCATTTGGCCACATGAAAGCTTTGTCATCCACTCCTCTTCTGTTTGATTTCAACTTCTTTTTTTTTTTTTTTACTTGGACTTGTTTATAATATCTGTTTAATGTTTTAAAGTTGGTTGGCTAAAGTTATAGCCACCACTTGTAACTTTGTAAGGTAATTGTGAATTTTTGAATTGTTGTGAGTGGTTGAAATTCTAAATGACTGTGTAGATAAAAGCTCTTTGCAACACTCCTCATATTTTACAAAGTGCACACTCACTTTCTGCATAGACCCTCAACCTTTCTCTCCACTCTTCCATTTCAGTTGACAACCTCTTCATTCCTACATGTTACACTCTCTCTGCTTTGTTAATGATGTCTAATTACACTGAAGTGTGAGGTGAAAGCTGATTCTTTCATGTCACCATAGTTGAGAGGCTTCTCATCAGATGAGCTGTCCACAGCTGACTGTCTGACATCCCACTGAAACTCTCTGAACTGACTCCTGCTCTGTCTGCTTCTCTGCAGTGACACAGTTCAGGAGGAGAAGTGACACTGAATCTTTTACTTTTTCCTCCCACCCTCACAAAGAAATCGGCTCCAGATGTCCTGTAAATGTCATATGACATCAGTCTTTTGTGTCCTTCACTGACTGAACACCCAGCAGAGATCAGATGGAGACATACTGTACAGGAAGAGAGAGACATGGTGGACGACCGCTGCTGAAACGTGGTTTCTATCTCATGTAGCACCACAGTCAGTGCTGCTGCTGACCCAGCTCTCTGTACAGTCTCTGTGTCTGTTTGAATGAAATAGTTGTTTCCTGGCGATCACTGTGAAACCAGAGGATAGCCTGTTACAGTTCTGTTTGATCAAATCCACAGTAACTCAGTTTATAACATGCTTTTTTAGGTGTACAGTAGTACAGAGCTATAGATTTGCAGGAAATTAATAGTTTTTCTTAATTAAGCTCAATGAAGTTTCACTTTGAACTCTGCCGACTCCCCCTGTCTTCTCCATAAAGATCAGATAGAATGTGATTGTCCCTGGTGTCCACTGATCCATGTAGCTCAGCCAGACAAACAGAATAAACAAAGTTGTCAGGTCACCATTTGTAAAGTGAAAATGCTTGTGTGTGGGGTGACCGAGGGTTGTTTTAATTTATGCTTTTTGACCTTGACCATGACAATAAAACCTGGTTCATGATATCGCTTCTTGCAGGTGGGGGAGCAAAATGAGCTGATGTGTCATGATGAGAGGTACAATTGGATAAAATGGGCAGATAGAATACTGTGCTCAAGTCTAAGTACAGTTTTACTGTTCTTAAGGTCAGTGGGTCATTGGACACATGTCACTGGTTGTTATTTGCTCTGCTATTTCAGTGAACGAGTCCATTCCTGCTGATTCACTGAGTAGTGTTGGACCTCTGCCGGCTGGAGGGCTGCAGTGTGAAAAGGTCAAATCATTCTGTGTCATTCTGTCGGTGGACATTCTAGTCCCATGAGCGAGATTTCTACAAAGGCAGGGGAAAAAAGGAATCAGTCTGCTTATGTGCTGCTTTTTCGACTAAAGGCAATTTAACAGTGCTGAATCAACTGCAGGAGCTGCTCTGTGTATGAGTGGAACAATGACAATAATTAACTGATTGATTCTTTATTTTTGACTAAAGTCAGTCATTTTGTCTCCAATGTCTCAATGAAAGCCTGCTGTGTGGCTTTTGGTTCATCCTAAACTCTCACTTCCTCTGTATTCTCTCTAATCTCTCTTCTTTTGTACAGTTGATCCCCTCGGTAAAGACTCGATTCATGTTTAGTGCAAAACATTAAATTTTCACATTAGAATTCCGGAGGAAGTGATCTGCATCTGAAAGTTAGGGTAAGGAGAATTGAAGTCAGGCTATTGATTCCACATAGAGATGCACAGATTGCAATTTTCTTGCCCGATTTCAATTTTGTTTCTAAGAACTGTAATCAACAGCTACACAAACATTTAGTAACTTTTATTTAATGGACATCTCAATTGTATGTTCAAAATGTAAAAAAAACTTACTAGTAACTATTAAATAACTATGTGAAGGGCTCTCTCTCTCTACCTCTCTCTCTACCTCTCTCTCTTTCTCTTGCACTGAATGAGGGTAAACAAGAATCACGTGACTGCTTCCTGGTTACAAGTCAATGATTATTATTGTTGATGGCCATTATCCAAGGCGCAGCGGCAACACTGGTGGTGTGGAAACACATGCCTGCAAGTCGCAGCAGCAGTTCACAGATTATTGTCGATCACACTGAAAAAATGGCCTTTTCCAATCACCAGCCAAATGATCAGTGCACCTGTAATTCCACAGTTATGCTTCAGCCCCTCCATATGTATCTGTGGTGTAGTGTATAATATGTTTGTTCTGCTTTGACATCATTGAGTTACCGTTACCCATCTTAAACTCTACTTTCTCAATCTCTGGACCAGTACCATTTATTCAGTCAGTGTCCTGTGTGCTGTGTTGGCAGCCTTGGAATTAAAAACTAAAGTTCAGGTATGAAAATAAAGATGGATAGAAACAGACAAGTGCATGCAGAGAATGTCACTGTAGCATACAATGGTGGTAATACCCTGTACATGTTATGCTCTGTACATTAGTGCAAGGTGATGGATATAAAGAGCCACACAGACCTTAACAAATCAGAACGATCTGATGCACAACAGATGTGACACGTAATATTATAAATAAAAATGTCAGGTGAGCATAATGTCCTTTACAAGGAAACAATATTCTGTCAGTGAATCTCCTCCCTCGACACAGGGTAGAATCATTGTACAGAGTGAGTGTACAGAGTGTACAGGGTCTTTTTCCTGTTCAGCAGCTCCTTCAGGTGATCCAGTGCTGGTTGTTGGAGAAACACGGCCCTGTCCTGGAGGGGATGGTGTGGAACAGAAACCGAAGTTTATGTTCTCCATTATGCAGTCTGTCATGGAGTTGATGTCGTCTCCATGGGGCTCAGAGTTCATTCCAGTCTGTGGCAGAGTCTCATTAGCTTTCTGTGACCACCTCCGCATAGTTCTAGTGGTCACAAGCTGCTGCTGGACGATGGGTGTGTAGGTGGAAGTGAGAAGCATCGGTTTTATTTCAAGTTTTATTTTCTCTGGTGGGGCAGTTGACAAATTAAAGTATTTTCAGCCACCCAATATCCATAATATCCATAGAGCAACTACTGTTTGTACAAAATACAGCAACGCAACCGGAGCTACTCTAACAGGCTGCAACTAGAGCGGCACCATCTTGAATCAACAATATTACACTGTATATTGAAACAACTAACAGAGTGACAGCATTGGTTTTACTCTGAGAGTCAATCATATAACTGTTTATCGTCTCATCTCTCTCCTTCATTGGTTCAGTTGTCTACTGAGAAAAGAAAAAAACTGTTCTGTTTTGATTGGTACTGACAGGAGGTCAGATCAAAACTCTGAGCGGAGGAAATTATACAAACATCATCTTGATCTGTCTCCTCTGACAGATGTGTACAGACAGTGAGTTAAGTGGGTCTAGATTTTCAGAATGAAGTTTGAGGAATTTCTTACTTTTGAATCATTTAAAGATATAATCCACTGCACTCTATTCAAATATGTATGCATTATGTTTATCTATACATTAAACAATAGAGTAATTTCCATTCTGGCAATAATTGTATTATTTTCAAGTTGAAGTGTAGGATCTTATGTTTCATGTAGAATTTAGAACAAACAGATTAGATAGACTACATTGAAAACCTCTATGCAACAAATATGAGTACACATGTGATCACTGCAACAAAATCAGTTTACCTGTGACCACTGCAACAAAATCAGTTTACCTGTGACCACTGCAACAAATTACACTTTTTTCACACCTGTCATTTATCATTGAGGGTATTTGCTGAATGTTGTGAAATAACCTGTAAACTTCACAGCTTCCTCCGTATTGGTCTGGGCTGCGTCTAAAGCAACATGGCCCCGCATGGCAGGGAAGTGAGGCAAGTAAGGAACAAGTAATGTTCAGCTTTGGTAGAGGGGTTCACTTTCTGCATTTTAAATTGCTTTCAGTGGTTGTAAATATCAACAATGCCTCACAGTTTAACATCAACAATGCACATAGCACATAGCTAGCACAATAGTTTTAACTATTTGCCATTCAAACTGAAACCGTGGCTCTGCAGGTGATATTATTTTAAATTCTGCCCCTGGTTGTTGTGAGACATCACAAAGATGGCAGAGAGGACAAGAGCATCAGGAGGCTACTGAACATAAGCTGAAGCACAGCTGTAGCAGTGATTAGACGGTTTTAAAGAGTCATACAACCAATAACAGAAGATGCAGTGGGCTTGAAAAATGACACCACGCTTAATTCGCTGTTTACACAGTCTTGCATTTAAAAACAGACGGGGAAGTGCTATGGACTTGGTACAATGGATTATCAGTGGAAATAGTGAAAAAACATTGCTCACAAACGATAAAAAAACTTCAAGACTAAACTATGACAAAGAATATGAAAAGAAGTCTGATGGAGGTGGGAGTGTGCTGATATGGGACTGCACGAGTAAGAGAGTACTCCCAGTCTCAAGAAACTTGGCAGGCGAGGAAATTTTCCAACATGACAGGGATCCCAAACGCACCGCAAAAATCACACAGGAGTTTTTATAAGAAGAGAATAAGTAAAAACTGTGACCTGGCCACATCCCCTGACTTAAATCCAATAGAGCACTTTTACCCCTCCAGCAAGGAGCAGCCGAAAAGAATCATATGTGAAGAACAGGAGAACATTTCTCCACAGATTTGTGCGAGAATGGTATCATCCATGTCCAAGAGGATCGAATCCGTCAAGAAAAATAACGGTAGAAATACAAAATATTAAAAAAGTTCAAGAATGGAATCTTTCTGAAGGGTGCACTGACTTTTATTGCAAATGGTTGTTAAATATGGACCTCCTCATTATAATTTGATTAGTCACACATTTCTGTTTTTGGCTTTGGCTGAAAACATGGATTTGTATTAAATGGACAGGATTTTTAATTACATTGTAGACATACAGTATGTGGCTCACTTTATGGATCACACACCATGAAGGCGACATCTACATCTTCTCAAAAGTATGATCAATATTCAAACATGAATGAGTAAGGGTTGGGTTTGGTTGGTGTAAATGAAAATGACAACTGATGATGAAAAGTATGATTCATGGAAATCAAAACAGCAAATGGCTCTGCAGTAGAGTGGACCATTGTAATGGAAATTCTGGATAATAACTCTGAATATTCATATTGGTTTTCACTTCCAAATGAGTGGGTTAGATAATCAAGCTGGATGGAAAAGAAGTGTGATTCTCACTTTGATGAGAGCCTCGTATTGTGCAGTGATTGTTTTAGCATCTACCCAGGCTCATAGCTATTACAGTGCACCCACAGTGCATTAATACACACACATTATCTCCAAAGACATCATGAGTTTGATTATTTCTTCAAATAAATGGAATATCGGATGGATATTTTTCCGCTTCAGGCAGATTTGCAAAAGGCCACAAAATATATTGAGGCATCAGAAGGGAGAAAGTCTGGGATCCATAGATCTCTGCTGCATCTAAGCAGGCACACCTGACATTTCATCTCACATAATGATGATCCCTCAATCTATCACTCAACATAGGCATGGGGTTCCAGATTAGATAGCATAGATCGTACGATTAGTAGATTACATATCTGTTAGTGCCTGAAATGTCGATTTTTGTGAAGAGAAAAGGGAAAGAAGAAGAAGAGGCTTTATGTCCACCCTGATCCTTTACAGCTACTTACCATGATATGTTGGATTATGATGTTACCACAGCTCAATGGCCCGTGAGAGGCTATAATGTCGTGAGAAAATGAAAAGGAAGCTGGCTTTCATCCACAATATTCCTTATGTGCTGTGCCCTCCCTCCAAATATCTCTGTGAATACTCTAAACCTAGAACAATGATGAAGGTTGTAATGAAAAGCACCATGGGAAATCAGATAGTGGCTGGCAGTTGCGTGCATCTCACATTCATTACAAGCACATGGCGTTGTTTAAAAATGTTAGTGTGCACACAGACACTCACTCACTGCATTTGCATGAAATCAAGTTTTCCACATGAACTGATACAAAGCTGAACTAAAAGCTGAGATTTGAGTGTTTTTTGGCCATGAGCCAGACATCAAAGGCGACTGCAGCTGAGTTTGTCAGCAGAACAACTTTTAGAGACAGAAAAATCTTCTTACTCTGAAGCTTTCACACAATGAGCTCAACAAACCAGAGAAATCCACTGGACCACTTTTCACTTTCCCCTGATTTTTCCTCAACTATTCTTAGTGTGTATAGTGATTTTTTTGTTATGGTTATAAGACAGGCTGTGTCCACACTGACATAATCAGTTAGAATTTTACATGCTTTTCCTTGACAACAGCAACTTTATTCAGATTAATTGTCTGTGTGATGCAGGTTTATCAGCCGAGGGTTTGTTTGACTTTGTTGACAAGATGAGATCATGATGATGTTCTGCATTTAGACAAAAAGTGTTTTTCAACATGCCTGACATTTCAAGGCAATTAAAACTTTCAGCATCTCACAAATGCCCACACAACTTTAGTGCTGCAGATGAAAAACTTGTTTCATTATCAGCTTTGACATTTTCTGAGAGCTTCATTTGTCTTCACTGAGTTTAACCTGTTTACCATGATTTTGTTCTCATCTTCCTTGAGTCTCGTTTTACACCCTGAAATAATGAAACACATAACACAACACGCCAATGTGATGTGAGGAATGAGGTATGATGGATCACCACCCATGATGTTTTGTTCAGCTGCTTGAGCTTCAGCTTATTTCCTTTCTGTCTTTGCCAATTCTAATGTGATTCCCTTCACTTGAATGAATCCCATAGCAGATCTTAGATCAGTTCATCAGAGTAACATCATTATTTAGCTATACTACCTTTGACTTTGAAATGATGTACTTAATCACAGACTTCTAGCAGAATTAATTATTCATCATTGTACTTTTCATTGTGGATTATGATTGTGGTTAATACTATGACCAAAATGAGTCCATAAATAGTTTGACATTTCAGAGGAGCAAAAGGTTGCATCCAATTCACAGGTTGCAAGATATCGAAGATATAATAGTTTATATCTTGTAGGGGGAGAAGAAGGTGAGAGAAAGAAGGAAGAAAATAAAGACCAAACGCTGAATAGCAATGGTGACTAAATAAGCAACAGACAGAGAGAAGGCTCAGAGAGGGATAAAGAGACAGAAACAGCAGCAGAGACTTGATGCTGTGTCCTAAACACATGAACAGCAGTCATATGGAACTACTGAGGTGACAGAAGACATAAATAATTTATTTCACTTCCTTTTTCTCTGCTGTGGCCATTTTCAAAAGTTTGGTTCTTTTTCTGCTTCTCACTGATGCTGAGTCACTCACAGATGTGTGCTCATTTTTGGTTGAGCTGGCCAGCGCTACATCTGCGAATGTCAGTGACTGAGTGAGTGACTGAGTGAGTGATGAAGTTACAGCACTGGTCATCGGAGTGTTGGATTTTTCCCATTGGCTGTTGCTCTTTCAAAATGATTTTGTGTGAACAGTCTCTATAATGTCATCAGGGGACAATTACAGCAGATCTACAACAGTTTTCAATTTCAACAAATAGTGACCAGGGCCTTTATTTACCTCAACAGCAGAAGGCCACAGACCTTTAGTTCTAATTTCCTGTCTTTGATCTGTGTAATTGGTCATACCGGTATTTCAGTACAATGTCTCCTTTTGATTCGCTCACTGTTAAAGTTACTGCATTGATACAAACTCAACACTTCCTGTTCAAATTAAAAACTCTGTATTATCTCAGTGGACAGAAACCATTAATTTCTTAACAGGACTTTTATTTCTGTGTTGACATGTTGCAGTAAATGTATTGTCTCATTTCCGCTTGCTGACATGTCTGATTTTTTTTTGACCGTCCACTAATGTGATTTCTCCTGTGCTCCTACATCAGTCAATAATATCAGAAACTGACTTTCACTGTCAGTGCTTACACTCTTGTGACAATAGCCCATTTATTTTTATGTTTGCAGCATGTTGTAATGTTGCATTTTAAGACATTTTTCTTTTAAATATTGAAGTTTTTATTTTGAAGTGTTTTGGCTCGCCTGGCAGTGTGGCACTATCCATGGTGCTGAAAGGCTGATTCAATTCTGGTATGGTAAATAAGCATTTAAGCTTTTGTTTCGTGCGATCGCATCCCATGTCTCTGCAAGAGGAAAGGACAAGGCATGTGTTCACAGCAGGAAATCAATGATGCCCTTAACTTATCCCATACACCATCCAGCCATATACTAGGTTTATACCCTGTCTTGTTGTGTTGAATATCCATCTTCTTTCCTTTAGACATTGACACCATTGCTCAGTTTCTTCACACCAGCAGTTCTTGTTTGTGTTTGGGGAAATCATCAATCTTGTGATCAAATCAAATCAAATTACCTGAGATAACTGGCCACAATTAAATATAATTAATGTTTGAAGCTAGAATTAAATTCACAGTTAATTGATTTTGAGGTCAACTGTTTAGGTGTCTCTTCCCATCAGTCATATCAAACTAAACTTTGTGTGTGTGTGTGTGTGTGTGTGTGTGTGTGTGTGTGTGTGTGCGTGTGTGTGCGTGTGTGTGTGCGTGTGTGTGCGTGCGTGCGTGTGTGTGTGCGTGCATGTGTGTGTGAGCATGCAAATGTATGTGTTTTCCCAGTATTCTACAGAGCCCTACTTTGTTTGGGTCTCTTCCCTGCTCCCCTCAAGAAAATAAATCAAGGTCATTAATGTGTATCAATCAGAGCAGAGTCTTAAGTAATTCATTTGGCTGAGCTTATGCTAATTCATAACCTAAACAAGTGTATTTTTGTCTACCGACTTTAAGATGGTTCACTTCTTGCTGGTGATTGATTGTTAACTCTTGGTCTTTCTCTCTTTCTATTTTTTTGGGGTGCTGTCTCCTGATCTTCTCCATCCTGAACCTTCAACTGTGGATCTTTAAATGCAGGTAAAACACTCATGTATAAATGTATGTATGAGGTTGTGTGTTAGTTTGACAGTTTACTTGTGTGTGTGTGTGTGTCTGTCAGTGTGAAATCATCCAGGGCTTCTGCTTGTTGTGGGCACAGTTGGCCCCATCGTTTTACTTGCTGCTGATTTGAAGGGTGAATGATGAATTAAAAAAGGTCGTTTGCTGTTGCATTTCAGTTCTCCCAGCTTCCTCCTACATCAGACTGTGTTGAGTTTGACCAGTTGCTGCTTGTTTGTGTTATTTCACCACATGCAGTGACAGCCATATGGTTGTTTGTGTTTGTGTGATGAATTGCATTCGTCAGGTTCAGCCTCTTTAGTGGAAGAGCAGCTCACAGCCTAAACCCACAGATCATAAGAACGGCTGCACACCAGACTTCATTTACAGAATGTTAAAAAGGTGTGTGTGTGGAGAGTCCTGTGTTTCCTGCTGGAGGTGGTCCAAAGTCAAAGGAGATGTAGGCAGCAGCACGGGAGCAGCTTGTCATTATTCATGAGGGTTCGGTCCCACTGTGACTTTTTACATGTTGGTCAAGGTACCAGTTTAATTTTTCACATCAGTGTAGCTCATGCACAACAAGCTATAAATGCAGATCAGTGTGTAGTGGGAGTCATCTCTATGGTGACACTTGTGCTACATGTGGACCATAGATTCTGTAGTTTGCAGTCTTCCTGAATGTATTACTTTAATTTTTAATAACACCACTTTAAATCAGGGAGTAAGAGGTGTGATCATGTACAGCAGCAGTCGTTCATTATTCACAACCTGATGGTCTAATCCTGCATGCACACGCAAAATGTTACGCTGTTCCTCTAAGGGGATGCCGTGGACAGATACACTCCAACACCATAGAATTCTCCATGTTGTAATGAAAACAGAAAATAAATAAATTTCTCAGTTCCTGCATGGTTTGTGAGATGAGACGATGACAGTGTTTGACAGAGCCAGACGAAGTTACCCATCAGAAACACAGGGACATGGTCAACATGGTCAGTAGTCTTAATCTGGAGGGAGGACAGGCTCTGACGGGGAATGTGGAAGTGAACAAACTAACAAGTCCGCAGAGACTCAGCAGGAGAATCCTTAGGAGAACAGAGGTCTCTCTGCTTTTTTGTTCAGTTAGTGCAGGAAATGCAGCTCAATCCAGCAGCGAAATCCAGCAGCTGAATGCAGCGCATAACTCAGGGTGTAGGTTAGGGGAGTCACATTATTCAGGGTTGAACTATGGCTCTGTGTTGCTTTTCTGTTTAATCTTCAGTGACTCCGACCTGAGAGATTCACAGCCATAGACATTGTTGAACTCACAGACAGATACTTCAATAAATAGAAAAATCTAATTCAAATTAAAAGTCAAATGTCATTTCATAGGCAGACAAATCAATTGAATTCAGTGTGTGTGTGTGTGTGTGTGTGTGTGTGTTTGTGTTTTCCACCCCAAAGATCCAGGAGCCTTTCATGTTGGGTAGCCCAGGGACGTTGTACTCTGTGGCATTAAAAACAGCCTTATCAAAGGTTTGCACCCATGTTGCAAACACACACACACACCTATATACACACACCACAAAAACACTATGAAATGTCAGTTGGCATTTACACTGGATTATTGCTCTAAGTGTCCACATACATAAGGAAAAATCAATGTAGTCAACTCTGAGTTTTCTTTTTACTCACTAGTACTTGTAGGCAAAAACAGTCACCACATCACTGCATGTCGCCTCTTTCTGTTCACACTGTTTGTCGTTAATATAATTTTCATTAAAAAAAACAAAAACAAAAACAAACAAAAGTTCTCAGGAATTAAAGTTTTAAAAACTAAAGTTCACGAAATTACAATTTCAATTTAAGATGAAGTCATAGACTAAGTAAAGGACAATATAAATTTGACCAGGTGGTTGATATTAAAGGATGTTTAAAAGCATAATCGGCCAGCAGTCTACATCACAGCATGTCCACTACAGCGCCAGCACCAGACTCCACTGACAAAAACATTTTACCTTGCAGAACATGCATGGGGGTGGGGGTGGGGGTGGGGTGGGGGGGGTGTTGATGTGTGGTACATTTAACCCAAGCACATGGGAAAATAAGTTATCAGTTTTGTGTCACAGACATGTTTCCGGTCGGTACCAAAAACGTGTTGAGGTTAGGTACCCAGCCCTACCTTAGTCATAGGGTTTGTGTGCTCTGTCTTTAGTAATCTTCAGTCTGGCTGGTAGTTTGTGAAACACAGTCAGGGTTAAAGAAGAACACAAATCTCTGCTGATTAAAGATGATTGAGTTTAATTCAAGAGCCCCAGAACGGTACTTTTAACTGATAACTGATAATTTTGTATTAAATTATTTTTAATGGGGTATTTAATGCCATCATGGTGTTTAATACCAGCAATAACCTTTAACAGGCCACGAGAGAGATCATTTGACACACAAAGGGATAGAAGGTGAACGAAAAGAGGGAGTGAGAGAAAGAGAGTCCACTGTACTGCCTCCTCTCATTCCCAGCCTCCATGTTAAAACCCTTGATGTCTGTGAGCAGCATGAAGAATGATGCTGTGACAGTTTAATAAAGCTAAAAGGTTTGTGCTACGGAGCTTCAGATCTACACTTCAGGCTGTCATGGTCAGACATCTATGAGACCAATACAAGACAGAGAGGAGGAGGAGGAGAAGGAGGAGGAAGAGAAGATTGTTAGAGAGCCACAGAGAGAGAAAGACATTTTTACTTTTACCCTTGAAACATGATCAGTGAGTCAGAAGTTGCCAAAGGTAGTCGAGCACACACACACACACACACACACACACACACACACACACACACACACACAAACACAAACACAAACACATATATAAAAACAAGAGCTCCTTTTCTCCACACATTGATCTTAATTTCTTATTCACCACTGAATTACTCTACAGGCTTCACTATATATGCAAGTGACCACATAAATCTACCTCAGTATATATACCTCACAGTACAGACATTACAAATATTAAATGTTTTCAAAAATACTTAATTTAACAAGAAAAAAGTGGATCTTTGAGCTTAGATTTTCTTTATCTTAGAATATGCTTCCTAAATCTTTCAAAGCCACTTTAATCATTAAAATGCTCCACAAGCTGCTTTTCGATTGAAAATCAGTATGTGATAGAAATATTATGGAGGACATTTGGAGGGCTAAAACGTCTGTCTTGCTAATTTAAAGTGTAAATTCACCCCTATTCAAAATAAAAAGAGGCATCTTTAAATGAAACAGAAATCTCTTGATATAGCTCACTTTTGGAATGGAGCAGAGTATCCATGAACAAGAAGAACAAAACAGCCATAAATCAAATGTTCTCAGCAGAGTCACAGGTAATCAGCTGGGGCTCTGGTATGATGGAGCCACTGGGATGGAGTCACTAGAAATAGACAAAGGAGCTCTTTATTCAGGACAGAGACCAACAGAAGGAATAAGAGCTCCAAGAGTCATTAGCATCAGAATGCTACAGCAAAGAACTTGCAAATTTAAAGTAAGTGATAGAGTTTGAGGTTACAGGTTAGGAAGACTGCAGTGTATATGTGGTGTATTTGTAGTATTGTTCCATTGTGTAATTTATTCTGGTACTTGATTTAGTTACATGGCTACAGGTTCAGCCATAAAGAAATAAAGAAAATGTAATTCATTCATTCTTCTGCCCAAAACTACACCCGTATTCATAAAGTGCAACATGTATTCCAAGCTAAAAGCAAAGCTCGAGACTAAAGACACAGCTCAGTAATAACTTGGAGATATTCATCTGTTAGCTTGAAAATTAGGTCATGAACCCAATACCTGAGTCCTAATTGAGAACAGAGAATAGAAAGCTGTGCATCAGTGCATAAGACAAGTGGTAAGAGGGTGAGAGAGCAATGAATGAAGGATATGCACGTGATGTTGTCACAGTCGCTCTCCCTGAGGGTCAAATATTAACAGTCACCATGTGCTGTCTTGCATTCAGATGTGAGTATGTAGTATAAAACAGTTAATTTCCACTGAGCCTGAAGACTGAGTGCATGTGAAAGAAAACAGTTCCATACTGTCAGCAGTGTCTTCACATATAATGAAGGGAAATTCATCCTAATTGCAAACTTCTTTTTTTTCCCACACACACATCATAGCATCTAATATATTATAAATAAGTAGCATGGTTTGTTTTAATGAGGGGCAAAGCTGTGGCATGAACAAACCATACACACCATTCGCACTAGAGAAGCATTCATTCCTTTAACACCAGCAACCAGATGTGAAATTCATTCACTTGAATATAAACCTAACTGTGTGGTATTTTAAATAGCAATTTGTATCCAACCCAAGTATTTGCACATATTTACAACTAGTTTTCATTCAGTTGGGACACAGACAATTTTAATATTCAGGTACAAACTGACTGATTTTGATTTTAGTGCACCCGATTCCTGGAACAAATTACAGAACCTCCTCAAAATCAATACACTCATACCTTTTGCACATTTTAGAAACCTGATGTTAAACCTCACAACCTCTATGAGCTGTTTTACATACTATTTCATTTTATATTTTATATTATTTTTTACTGTAGTTGAAATGATTAGATTAGATTATTTAAATTAGAACTGGTGTTTAGCAACTATCAAAGAGTAAAACTTCAACAGGTTTTGATAGATACACTGGTTCATTTGCTCTTTTTTTCAGTTTTACACTGAAGCAGAAGAAAAAAAGTTTCTTTATTCTATGTAAGATCATGGAATTGATGAGATTTTATAAACTGACCAGTGAGCCAGTGAGTAAAGATTTCAGAAAGTTGTGAGAAAGGCCTCTAATTATACAACTTAAATAGGTTTTTGTAACTTGAAGATAATGGTTTCCATCAACAGTACAATCAGACAGTACCTTATCACCCCTGCAATAATAGACTGACACCTCAGCATAGGATAAAATTGAACATTGGTTATCCTGTCACCGTGACTAAACAGTTGTTTCCAGGAAAACTTAATGAATCACACAGTAGCTCTCTGAAACAAACTAACAAACAATAGAACTAAGAAAGGAAAAAAAGAGCACACACACAAATTGGAATGGAAAATACATGTTGACATCCTGAAAATCACAAACATAGTAAGGGACTGCAGCATTATCATATTAATAAGGGGCTGTTTGTTCCTTCTTATTTGAATTTACGCTGGAAAACAGTGAAATCCAAATTGAGAGAATATTAAGCACATATTGGCGGAGGAGCAACAATACACACACACACACACACACACACATTTTCCTTTCGTTTTTTACGGCAGTCATCCAGCTGCCGAAGGACTGTTAATTAGCACAATGCTGATAGTAAAGCAGCCCCCCTGTGAGTACCTGTGGGTACACACAGGATTGGTTACAGTTGTGCAATGTGTTCAGGGGTAGTAATTGGATGTCATGAAGGAAAAGTAGGAAAATGAGTGTGAACACACACTAAAAGTTAGATGGAATAAACTTTCTCTGCCAACAGAAGCAAGTCTGTTTCATCTAAACTTGGCTATTCTTCAATCAAAATCCTAGCTTGGTGCAGGGCCTCAGAGTATGTCTGTATTTCATGACTATAGAGGGTTAACAGAACTGCTGATTTGAATATTTCAACATGTTCTTATCTTTTAGATGTCAAACTAATGTGCAGGAGCCATATTCATGAAGATGTGAAGGATTTATGTCATGAAAGTGTTAGACATCGATCAAATCGTTTTGTTAGATGAGTGAAATGTAAACAATGGTGCTCTGGAGCAGGTCGTGGGATAAATCTGGAATCAGATCTAACGGACTGGATGTTAGAGGCAGGTTGTTTTATGTGAGGCGCTTTGTCTTAATCATGAATTCCAGAAACTATCACCATTCAGTAGCTTTGTCTGCTGTTGCTGCCTGAAGTGGTTGAAAATTGTGTTAATGAGAGGGGTGAAACTATAGTCTCATATTTCTTTCTATAGTTTTCAGAGACAAATTGCAGTTCTCTACATCAGAAAGGTCACACACAATAATTAACACAGATGAATCTGAGTTATGGAAAACAATACTTCACAAACTCATAAATCAAACTTTCCTTTAAAGCCTTTCCATCTGTTCCTGTGGAACAGAGAACAGCTTTTTAATGTAATCTATTCAGGGACATTTGTCTTGTTTCCTCTATTAGAGAATGTAAGTTTACTGAGGGAAGATGACAAAGTTTTAACAAACAGAGAGAACAGAATGGATGAGTGAAGGGAAGACTGGATGGTACAACAAAATGGTGGAATCAGATGGTTCAGGCCTGACATCAGCTGTGACCTTGCTTTTTGTTTTACACACTTTTGGCTTAGCCAAAGACAATTATAAAAGTGCAAATGCAACAACATATTTCAAGTGTACATTTTTAAGGTTTCTGTTTTTAATGGTGATGATTTTTGGCACCAAAGCTGTGCAAAGGTTTGAGTGTAGAATACACAAAGGAGCACAGAAAAGTAATGGATACTACTTTTAATAAACTTATAATGACTTTTTCTTTACTTCTTCTAAAGAATACATCTCTAACTATGGACTTTGAACTCTGGACATGTGTTGCCCTTTATTAATTTGTTAGAGATTTTTCTCTGGTCTGCTTGTTACTGTAAAAGTAGACATTTTTTCCCTGCAACACTGGTCAGCAGTTATGGGGAAATCTGTGGCCACAAAGCAGTGTTTCAGAAGAAGATGAAGAGAATATAACTTTGACTTCATCAGCTTATGAAGCAAAGCTGCATACGTTAAAATGCAAAGGGGGACGGAATAGATGGTAACACTTATAATTGCTTGTGTTCTGTAGTGAATAAAGCTGCCCTCAGCTAGTTTTTGTAACAGCGGTGAACTGAGCTCTGTGATCTGATCTGTCTCTGTCCATGGTACTGCATAAGTTGTTAATTATTACTGGAGTCATGGTGGCCATGTTCAGCTGCCCTGTCAAAATTAATTATGGGAAACCAGAGTGGTTTTCCAAAGGAGATCGGTGGTCGGTCTGTGTCGTTGGCAGACACTCGTGTTTCTGAGGTGGGCTTCATGAAAAAGGATTTTTGAAGGATGGTGAAAAAGAGAGAAAGTGTGAGGGAGAGAGTCTGATTAACAAAACTAAGAGTCTACAGACATGCTTGTGGCTGTATGAGGCTGTTTTAAGGTACAGTGGTGCTAAATTCTGAAGTCAGCATGCTAACATGCTCACGACAGGCTAATGCTTAGTAGGTATTAAATTTACCATTCACCATTTAGTTTAGACTATTAGCATACTAAAATGCAAGTGATGCTAATAGGAATTTCATAAATTTTACAGGTATTTAGTCATGAATAAAAGTATTGGACTAACTGAAATGTTGACCTGATGAATTTCTTTAGCATATTTCATGATAATCCATCCCTAACCTTAACTCAATATAAGTTAGGACATTTCACTCAAAATCACAAATGTCAGCCTCATGGCAACAATACAGAAAAAAGTCATGGAGTCACCAAAGTGCTTTGGATTAATTTGCTAGGAACCCTGAGTGTCCACTAGTAGGTGAGATATTTTAGTCTGGTCCAAAATGTAGGACTGGCTAATCGACAGACAATTATGGGCGTCCCTGTAGTCATGCCCTTAACATCTCTATAAACAAGGTTGAAGGGGCTGAGTATTGGTATAATGTTGTATTTATCAGTGTGATAATGAGACATAAAGATTCAAGTGTGGAGATTAAACACTCTGGACAGGTTTGTGATCGGACCATCCTCCCACTTCAGGTTTTGTAATGGAAGATTCGTAATAATCAGGTTGAGTGTGTGCCCTGTAATGTGTGTAGGGCCATTAACAGCTTGTTTCAAGTGCAGAGGTCCTGGGAGACTCAACTCAGCTGCAAATTGTTATGGAAGACAGAGTCAATGTGGGAGGGTTGATCAGGTTTAGGCAGCCAGTATAAGGAGAGTGTCTACTGTTCATTGAATGTTCAAGAGTTTACATCTCAGAGCAAGTAAGCAGAACAGAAGTGAGCTGACAGGCATTTGAAGCAGCAACAAATGGGGAATCACAGCCAGCACCCCGGCTGCTGCTTGGCTATTCTGACTGCACTTGGCTGTTTTGCTTAGTTTTCCAGCCAAACGTGAAATCTGGCTGAGGATCAAATATTGGCCTTCTGCAAAGGAGGCAAAAAATCTGCCACTGAACCATCAGTGCTATGGTGTAATTAAATCGACAAGTGGCTTTATTCTCTTAAGATATCATGGAGATTGAAAGGCTGTTGGATGATCAAGCATTAAACCTACTGGGTTCCTATATTGCAGGCAAACCAAACATGATGTGCTGGTTTAAGAGACAGACAGACCACAGGAGGCTTATGGCCTATAGTGTACTTGCAGCTACCTGTGGTCTTATGCTGTTCGTGTCCGGCCCAAGGAAAACAAGAAATCAAGTCAGTGCCTTGTCTTAAATCACATCTCAGAGCATACTGTTTTTTGAAAATGGATTAGAGTAGACTGATGCCAGCTATAGTGGGTGGTAGAGAGATGAATTGCCTGGAGCAGAGTAGAGGAAGAGTCTTGTCTTGGGATTTTCCATCAAACCAATCTGAGGAAGGGAAGTCAGAGTCTACAGTTGAAAAGAGCTTGACACAGGGTTATGGAGGTGTAGATGTGAACTTTATTTATTTTTATTTTTTTACTTGTATAAAAATGTATTTTTTATATGTTATATTTGCAGGTCTCTCTTTGTCTCATTGGAGAAAGAGAAATAATATTTTGTGGATGCAGCCATGTGTTGAAAACAGATTTACTAATTACAATTGTTTTTCATTGACACGAGTACAAACTTAATGCAGAAGCTAAACACAATTATGTAATCGTGGCGTGATGTGTTAACACTTGACATTATTCTTAGATGTGTGTAACCCCTGAAAGTGTAAAACCAGCCATGGTTGTGGATCATGGATCTTAAAAGGCGCACTTGTCAATGTAGTGCAATGAATAATGTATGACAGCATGCTCTCTGCATGCCAAGACAGAAATCATTTACATTTCATTTGCGTAACTGATGGCCATTGTAGGTTCGACACCGACACAAGGCAGGGCTTGACTTATCTTCGGTAATCAGCAGCCTCATCTTTTCTCACTTTGACAGCAAACTTGCATTTTTCATCATATTGTTTTGATGGAATTCTGTCAAACCTTTTGCTTTGTTTCTGCATTTGTATTGCTGTTGGCACATTATAATGAACACTTTGTTCTTTAGCTTTGGGCCCAAAATACAAATGAGCAATGCAATGGAAACAGGAGGGGAATATGAATTAACTTTCCAAACACAGTCTACCTTGTAATAAGCTGGAGAGAGACGGAAATGAAAACAAAATTGAGAATTGACAAGAAAACAAACCAGAAATCCCAAAAATTTAATTAAAAATACATACTGTTGTTATATTGGAAAAAACTAACAAAGATATAAATATTATACACATAATTGACCACGGTATGCCAAATGTTTTATGTTATAGTGACTGCATGTTTTTCTTAAGGCCACAAAATAAGTCAAACAATGAATTAACTCTGATGATATTTGTGACATGCTGCTGTACTGTCTCCATCAGTCAACCATTACTAACCTATCACAAAAATTATTTGAAAATTCTATGTTTTACATAACAACAAGTCACTGTAAAGTCACTGACCTTGACTCTTGCAGATATTAGTCTTGAATTTGAAAATCTCTCTTTTAGATAGGATCAAAGGATCTTGCTAAAGCTTTCATCTCTATTCAGCTTCTTTCTTCTTTTTTTTAACTTGCTGTTCTTTTTTGACAGTATGGAAAAATCACATTCAATGACCTCTTCACATTTTATGCATGAAGTTCTTGTCAGTTTGGCAATTGTTGCTATTCCTATTTCTCCACAGAGAATAGTTTTCCATCTTCCAAATGTTTAGCCTGAGAGTCCATGTGCTATATTGGAGATAGAGTGGGCAGATATGGGCGTTCCAGGGTCAGGAATCTCAGGAGACGAACAGCACGGGTCTCTGGGAAGATATGAAGAGGCAGAAAGGCTGCAGACGTTAATGCCAAGATAGTAAAAGTGCAGTATTTATGATGGATGGCTTTTTTTTGTTTGTTTTCCTTTTTAGTTTGTTTTTACAAAAAGCTAGCATGCTAACTTGCAGATACTAGTTGGATTTCAGTTACTTGCATGTTATGTCTTGCTTGAAAAATTAAACAATCCAGAGACAGACTGTTGCATTCTCTGCTATAGGGAAGGCCAAGTGTTGCGTTGTCCTGTGTTGCATCATCTAAAAATATAGAACTCATTGTTTGTTTGTTTTTTCGGGTTTTTGACTTTTAGACATTTGCACATCTCATGCCATGCTAACAGGATATTTGCTGAAATTAAAGCAATTCATGCTTCATTATCCTAAGTTTAAGGTTGAAATCACAAAGTGAGTTGCTTAACATATTTTGATAAATGTGTTGTTGATTCTTGTGTATTATTCTTACAGTAAATCAACCAAAATCTACCAACTTGTATGTATATTGTATGAAAGCATTGCATCAATAACAACTGAACTGGAAACAATAAAAGTGTTGGCATTAATATGAAAAACAGTAATTAACCTTAAAATACACTAAAAGTAGCCTAACTGTCACCAAACAGTTGGAGGGAGTCCTGCCGAACTATGCACACACCAGGAGTAGTATCCACAGGCTAACAAGCATTGAATCTACTTTCTCACTCATGAACTCATCTAGCAAGCAACTTGTTTGTATTTTGCATCATGACAGTATTGCATCAATACAAAATTAACTGGAAAAAATAAAAGTATTAACATCAATATGAAAAACAATTATTGACATTAAAATGCACTAAAAGTAGCTTAACACACACCAGAAGTAGTATCCACAAGCTAACAAGCACTGAACGTATTGTCTGACTCTGGTTTATGAACTAATGTAGCGAGCCTCGAAGCTCCCAAGCAGTTGCTTATAGGGCGAACAAAATAATAGAGACAGCTGTCAGTATTAATCAATACAATTCTAATATCTGTCAGTCACCACAGTGTAAGTTTGTAACATGCTTAAGATTACGAACGCCCTTGTTTGTACCCTGACAGTTATTTTGTTAACATGCTAAAACCAAGTAGCAGGAGAAGAAAAGTGTGGCTTTTTTCCTGGAGGCATCACGTACCATTGCAGACACGGAACATGCCAAACTCAAAAACACCTCAGTACAAAAGATTATTTACGGGCACTACTGTCACCCCATTTGTTGACAGTTGTGCTTGGTCACATTTGTTGGTGAGGGAGAAAAGCAAAGCAGATTTAGTGTAGTCGTCTTATACTGTGTAATTTTTTGATACCTCCGACATGATTCATCAAAGAAAGAGATCGCTAAATCCTACCCTTTTGGGCCTGAAAACTTCCTGGAAGTAAAACCAAGATTATCCCTTCTGTTACACAATACCTCAATTTGCGATATTGAGATTTATCTTGGCCTGGTGGATACACAGTCAAATCATATATACAATATTCAGAGATCTGAATGATTCCCAAACTGAAGTTGTGTTTTTCAGAATCATGGCTAATGTTTCAGAGATGTTGCATTCTGCACAATGTCAGTGCTGCTTAAGTTGTTCTGCAAAAATAAGATATTGTTGTTTTATGAAGGTCAAAACATGGGTGTGAAGACTCAGTCCAGCTCCAAACTAATCAATAACTGATGGGACAGAGAGAAATAACTTCAGTAATTCCGTAAATGTGAAGATGTGGTGTGAAAATATCACTCAATAAGCGCTCGGGGCAGGAGAACAGCGGTTAATTACAGTGAAAGAACTGATTTATTTCCCTATTAGACTTCATAATTGTCAGTCAGCGTCTACACACACACACACACACACACACACACACACACACACACACACACACACACACACACACACACAACCATTATAATCTCTATCGTTTAGCTGCTAAGAACATGCACATTTTCCTCACTCTAGAGTGAACAATAAAAAGTAAAGCAAGAGCCTCTCTAGCTCTTTTAGTAGATTCTCTAGCTTCTTTGGGAACAAGCCACATTTGTATGCGCACAGATAACTGGCTTTCTCCAGTGAGACCAGCCTTCCTCCTTTTTCAGTTTGAACTGTAACAGATAAAGTTACACCACATACCAAGTGCAGGAGCTTCTTTAAATCCCCTAACAGAACACATACTGTATATTGAGGAAATCGCTTCAAGTATCCATTCGTCATATTTTGATAACATGCCATGTGGCCAGTTGTGGCGTTCAGTGCATTGATTACAGGAAATAATACGCATAAGCTGTCTTAAGTTGTTAGTATGAGTTCAGTAAGAGTGAATTTGTCCAAGTCATAGTTTTGTGATAGAGAAAGCTTTTGCTGATCCATTCCACATACTATACTGTATGAAGCACACTTACCACCAGTGTAACAAAAAAACTATTATCTGATTTTTTTTTTTGTTTTGTTTTTAGAAGAGAGTGTCATGATACTCTATCCATCCATTTTCCACTACCTACGTGGAGTTGGATTGTGGTGGCAGCAGGTTAAGCAAGGTAGTCCAGACATACCTTTTCCCAGCAATATTTTCAGCTCCTCCTGGGGGATCCCGAGGCGTTACCAGGCCAGATGAGAGATATGTTCTCTTCAGCTTATATTGGGTCTACCTCCCCAGGTCTCCAGTTTGATGTGCCTGGAAATCCTCCAATGGAAGGGACCCAGGAGGCATCCTGATCAGATGCCTGTACCACCTCAACTGGCTCCTTTCAGTGCGAAGGAGCAGTAACACTTCCTTACCTGATCTATAAGGGTGTGCCCAGCCACCTTACAGAGGAAACTCATTTAAGCTGTGTGTATTCATGATCCCATTCTTTTGTTCACTTCCAAAAGTTCATGAACATGGGTGAATCAGCTGGTAAATCGCAAGCTTTTTCTTCAGGCTCAGCTCCCTCTTTACCACAATGGTCCGGTACAATGTCCACATTACTGTTAATGCTGCACAAATCCACCCAGCCTGAAGAGACCAATCCACCATTTTCCAACAGAGAACCATGACCTCACAATTGCAGGCATTGACTCTCATTCCAGCTGCTTCACACTCGGCTATAAACCATCCCAGTGCATGATGAAGTGATGAAGCCGTAAGAACCATAACCATAAGAGCTGGGGTTCTTCAAAGTCCCCCCCAAAAAAGGAAGAAGATTGGTGACAACCCTGGCGGAGGCCAATACCACTTGGAAATGTGCTTGACTTCCTACTGAAAATACAGACACAACTCTCACATTTATAATATAAGGACTGGGTGGTTTGTAACGGCCGCGTGGGGTGTCCCCCCACGACAGCTGCCCTGCACCTCACACCATGGGCGACTACAGAAAGGATAAAGTCCAGCCTCTCTCCAGGAGTTTAGTAGCAGATCCCAGTTCTTTGTGTGGAGGTGAGCCCAACTATAATTAGTCTCTAATGCTCCAACTCTGGCACCAACTGCAGCTCCTTCCTTGCCAGAGAGGTGAGATTACATATCCCACGGACCAGTCTACAATGATAGGGATCAGCACGCCTAAATTCCCGCCCTTGTCTACCACCCAGCACCTGACCCTGATTCCTAATCCTGTAGGTGATAGGCCCACAGGTTGGTGGTCCCATGTAATTTTTTCAGGCTGTGCCCAGCCGGGCCTAATAAGTCAAAACCCAGGAACCAGATGCTCACTGACAAATTCCCCTCCTAGGTCTTGCTTCATGAGGGCACCCTAGTTAACCTGGTCTGAGTGAAGTGACACATCTCTGAAAAAATGTCCATCAGGATTGTATGAATTGCTCTTAGTCTGACTCATCCCCTGGGACCAATTTGTCTTGGGAGACCAGGTGCTGTTGCTCCTGACAACACAGCTCACAGGATCACCAGGACAGACAAACCCTTCACAATCTTAAGGTGGTGATTCTCAGAGGAGGTCAAGAGGCTCACAAATTGGAAATAAATATTACAAGTACTTAAAGCAAATATATTCAATGTTAATTTCCTCCACTGCAAAATGGACCATAAGGGACCTCCCTTATGGTATTACACGATCTGCTCTACATGCATTCTGTTAATATTGTGAAGTAATTACTAAAATAGGATCTCAGTTGTGCCAAAATATACTAAGTGGATTGGTCATTTCAACACAACAGGGAATTAAAATCTGGAGAATGGGAACATGAGTTCATGCGCACTCAGCTCTAGTTTTGGACCAAAAGACATTGAAGCGTGACAGAAGTGTTTGGCTCCATCCTCCCCCTTCTCTCCCTCACCAGAAACCTTGTTAACCCAGCTACACTCCACTACCCTCAACACAGGCCAGGAACCACATGCAGTTGCTGCTCTGACCCTAATATCAGCAGGGAGGATTCTCTTACTTATGTGGATTGCTGAGACCAGGCTTAGTTCAACGTGGGTGCAAAAAATATGGAAATAGATTGTTGGTTGATAAAGTCTTTGTAACACTGCAAATGTCTGTAAAGACTGTTTTAAATTCCATCCCCAAGAGCACCTTAAGCTTCCATGAACTTACTGCATTTGAAACTTATTAAGCACTTGGCCTCTGCATTCATTTTTTGGATTTAATTCTGTTCTGATTCCTGGTTCAGTCTATGCTATGCTCAGATTTTTCTGCCTGCAGATTTCCAACTCATTCTCATTCTGTCAGACCTCCAACACAGATTCATCAAACTGCAGGTGACTGCGGGCAAATTACACACAACAGCCACAGCCAGCGAATTTAGCTTTTATGTTGATGCTAGTGTTCGCTGACAGATCCCTCCAAGATGATGAGAGCACCATGACAAGCTGGGGGTTCTCTGCCTGTGACTCAGTCTACTGAGCTGTTTCCTCTTCCTCTAAATGTCTGGGATATCAGAAGTGGACAAATCGGAATATCAGTGAACCTAAGCTTTCGTATCATGACATGGCAAGGCTTCCTGCAAGTAATCCACAAGGAGCAAACTGGATGCCTCAGAAGGTATCATCGCATTTAAATCATGGCCGTATGGTACAATTAAAACTTCTGCTGTTGTTGTAGCATCTTCATGTTTAGATAGAAGAATCTCACTAAAATTTTACACTCCATTGGCCTCAACCACAGTTGGTGATTGAAATGTGGCTGGACCTCTAGAGAGTGCAGCAGGCATTGAGCCATATGGTTGAGAATGCTCATCCTAAAGTGTTGTGTGCATGTAAACTACAGTGTGCCAAGGAGTGGTTAGAACAGCTGTTATTGTTTTGAAGATTCAGATATGGTTCTTAAACTAGAGGTACCATGCGTAAATATCCATGCAGTGCCCAGTTCACACACTGGTGGCAGAAAGTTTACAACTAATCCATTTCCAGTATTTCTCCTATGAAAAAAGTAAACGGCTTTAAAGAGAGTGGAATTGATTTCATATCACGGCCAGAGTTGTGCAACTTAAAAACACACGGCTATAATACAAGTGGTTTGTTGGTCAGACTGTCATTGATCAGGAATGTGACTTGTTTTCCCAGAATCTACTAAGTAAATGTACAATTTCATGTCATTAATGGCATGATTATGCGTCTGCGCCGACGACAGCCACATCATTATTTTTTTCGGGAATGTTTGTCCATCCTGTTCTTGTTAAAGCAATATCTTGCCAAAAGATATCGTAAAAACATTGGCAAACAGAATTTGGCACAAACATTCACTTAGACTCAAGGATAAACTGATGAATTTTGCCAAACAAAGATCAAGGTTACTGTGACCTCTCGTCCATCCCATTATGGTGAATGTGACACATCAGGAATGCCTGGGGAGAATTTAATTATATCTGGCGAAAACTTTCACTTTGACTCAAGGATAAACTGATCAGAATTTGGTTGTCAAAGGTCAGAGGTCAAGGTCACTGTGACCTCACAAAGCCCATTATGCCATAACTTAAGAACATGTGCTAATTAAGACAAAATTTCACACAAATGTCTAATAGGATAAAATTATGAAGTGATAGTGACATCAACAACAGCTTCAGTTGGAGTAAAAAAATGCTGCTCCATCAGTTCAAGCCATGAATACTGTGTAGAAAAGTGTTTTACACTGATTCATAAAACAAACTGAAAGCGCAAGACTACAATTATATCTGTAGGAGCATACATCTGCCTTTTGTTAAAGTGGATAATATGCTGTTATTTCTTTCAGTCAGTACATGTTCATTACCACCTGTGTGATTGCAAAAATTCAGTTGAAATGATGCAATGACACAGGTAGCAGTTCCAGCTACTGTGTCTTCCTCTAACAAGGCTGGGTGCTAATTCATCATCACTGCTGTGTTTAGAAGGGCTTTTTAAGTGAAAACCAATTAGGGGGAAATAAATGAGAATCCCCTCTTTATGTAAACACAAGTCAGTTTGTCTCCATAAACAATACAATGCCTTTGTTACTACACTCTCTTCATGAGGAAAGCAAGATAAATTAAGAAATGATCCATTGGAGTGCATTTATATTTGTCTATTCTCCACTGCCACCATCTATTTCACACAGAAAGAAATTAGAAGCCAGTGGTGCTTTTTGACAGAGTAAAAAGCTGCCAAAAGTTAACAGAGGTTCAAAGCTGCAGGTGGTGTCTGCTGCTTTATTTCTCACTCAGTCAGTCAGAAAACAAGTTAGAGATGTATTTCCGGTGTCCACCAAATCTGAAATAGCTGGTCATTTCAGTATGCAAATGTTTAGATAATCAGCATCTGCAGGAAGCTCAGTATTGAGTTCAGCATACAGCATGCCAAAATGGAGCAATATTAGATCAAAACATATCAGACATCACTGTATATACTTCTCATTGTTTTTGTCTTTTGCTTGTGAAGTTTTTTTGTAGGAGTAACCTAGTGGAATTGAGACCTTTGACCTGGTGTTACATTTCTGACAGATGCATATTTCAAAGTTCATACTTTAGCTGGCAGATTGTCTAGAGGGGATTACACATGTACACACACACATCCCATCTCAAACCACGCTGAGGAAAAGTGAGGTAGCATCAATGTGTCAGCTTGCACTTCTGACATTTGGCTCCTCTCAAAGGAGATGACTGATATTCCTAGTCACAGTTCATGGTCTTACCGCGTAAATGTGAGAAAGAAAAGCTCACTTGTGTTGCCTCCCCCAACTACATGAAAGCTGTGCTTCATTAGCTGCCAAGGATTTTGTCTCCCATTCTGCTCTTTCATTATATAGACTAATACAATGTATATGCCCACACTTTATTTTTAGTACTCATACCTGGAAATGAATCAAATTAGTACAAAAATAATATGAATGATTTCTACTTGTTAGATGTACTTGCTTCAAACACTGTCGGGAGTGAAGAGGGTGCCAGTTAGAGCTGGAGAGGGGGCCTGTGATATTTACTCTGGTGCCTTGTCTTAAATTGGCAGCAGATTTGACCCTATTTGACTTATAAATAAACCAATGGTGGCACTACACACCTTGTAGCAATGCATATGGTGCATGTGAAAGCAGCTGAGAGAGATACTGTGGGAAATGATACTGGACATAGGTGAAGCATAGTTTAGTTGTGAATATTGTGATATAAGAGGACGTGATTTATGGCCATTGGCAGCAATATTATAAGAACATATTAAATATCAAAATAGATTGGTAATATCTATTTAGCACATCCTTCAGCACATCCCTCCAGCAGGTCCTATGCTGCTGGAGGGATGTGCTAGGGATGTTCCAAACCAACCCTAAGGATCAGTGTCAGGGCCACTCTGAGCATATTTTAATAGATCAGTATCGGCTAAGATAAAGCTAGGTTAGTTTTTGCACTGAACTGAATGTGACAACTTGGACTAGCAAAAAAAACAAAAACAAAAAACAGTCAGAATCAGTGCTGAACATCAGGCTGTATGAAGTGCATGTGAGCTTCGATGCGACTGCTTAGCTTAAGAGAAAACATTGAACAAGATGCATAATCACAGACTATGTATCTGAACTGAACAAAGTGATTTGAATCCGTAAAGTGATTCATGATATCCTCCTCTATGTGTCTGTGCTCACCCTTACATCTTTTGTGAGGGATTAACTTCCTCTCTGTAACATCACTGCTGTGCTGAGCATTTCTGTAGTCCCAAAAAAATCTAACAGAGTGATACATCTTCTCTCTGGCAAATTCCATCATGGGCAAATACAGGTTTCACATTCTCAATTTAAGCGTTAGTTTCGTATCATTAATTTAAGCTTATAAATAAGCAGATGTTATTTCAATGTGTCAGATATGTATTTAAGGTAGATATAGACATCAGACAGGATATTAAAGGGCTTTGATTTGGGTTTAGGAACAAAACATTTTGATTGGGACATCTCTTGTTAACACACATATTCTATGGTGTAAAGATTTTGAAAATAATGCAGGTGCTCAATAAACTATTCTAAAAAATCAAATACTCTCGCTACAAATTGACATTACTGTAGGTACATCCTGTGCTATAAATCGAGTATCTCCACAGGATTTAACAAGGTCTCTGCGTCAAGGTTATAAAAGACTACCAAATAGTGATTTAACAACTGGCACTTTTGAAAGTCATCTTTGGCAGTATGATATACCAGATGTTTTGCTGCAGGATAATGATGTGATGATAATGACATGAGATTTTCTTTCATGGGTCTTTGCTCTCTATAGCTTGATTTAAGCATTTGACCTGCACACTGCCTGTAGGGTATTTCCAGTCAAAGTCCAGTCAATCTAATTAGGAGTAATCATATGTTATGGAACAGGGGCGCTGGACTTATGTCACTCGTTGAATGTAATCAATCCAACTGACAACAAGGAGTTTTCAACACTAAATGAAATGATTGGAAGAGATGCTGCATAGTCAATACTGTTTTTCAACTGTGGCAAAAAAATATACTGAATCCAGTAATCCATCACAGATAATCATTCAAAACAAAATGGTCTTGCATCTGGCCCTGTTATTGGTTTACATGCTGTGCTTTTACAGGAGTGACTCATTTGTTTATCTCCCTGAAACTACAACAGGAAATGTCACCAGCTAATGATTTCCCAGAGAATAATGGACCAGTCAGAAAAATGAAAAACATCACAAGTGAAGGTGATTCTTCCTAGTGGAATATCCTTGGTCAAGTGAGTTTACATATCACAAAGATAGAAAGCAACCAAAAAGCACATTTACATGATACATTTTCAGTTTTTGAAAAGCCTTTTAAAGGTTTTAATGAAACTGAGGTTTGAACAAGAATAAATTCCTTTTAGAAGGAGCCTGTTTATTTTTGATTATGGTGTTTCCATGTTCACATTGGGCTCTTATTTAGATTATTGGTGGAGAGAAGACTCCTCATGGGCAAATGAATACAGGGAGAATGTTAGACAAAAGGGTGATTTCAGTAAGCTTGTAATTTTCTTGAAAACACTATCATGTTCGGTGTTTTGTAATCACAGTCCCAAAGCTTTAATGGTTTGACTGCTGCATTTTAGTAAAGTAGGACACACAGCCCATAGCCATGCTAAAGAATGAAACAATCCCAATCTGCATTTGCCTTTTGATAAATGTAATTACGTGCCTGCTCCAAATGCCTTCAGGTCTGTGTGGAGCTGATGCATTTTGTTTATCGCTGTTTACTCTGAAATTGTGAATGTTTTTAGCTGATTGGATGAATGAAATACTCAAAGCTGTACAAGGCAGTTTGTGCATATAGATCAGAGTAGTGCTAATGTAGCTCAAGGCACACACACACAAAAACACAAAAAAGCCATACTCAATTAGTTATTTATAACTTTGTAATATACCGGTCTGAGCTACTTAAAGGGCCAGTGTGTCGGATTTAGCATGCTCCATGGCAGAAATGGAATACGAAATTCATAATTATGTTTTCATTTATTATCACATGAAACTAAGAATCATTGTGCTTTTGTTATCTTAGAATGAGACTCATCTCATCTACATATGGAGCAGGCCCTCTTCTATGGCATCCAGCATGTGTCACCGCTACTGTTTCTACAGTAGCCCACATTGGACAAACCAAACACTGGCTCTAGAGAGGGCCTTTCGCATTTTTACCTTACCTGAGGGCCACCGTAGGTTCTCCTACATGCTCGGAGAGGGAGCGGTCAGGGGGACGGGTAGTCAGTTAGTTGCAATCTGCAACCTCACAGTGAGATGCCACTAAATCCTACACTGTGGTCCTTTAAGTTAAAAAAAAACTTTTGATATGGCATGGGCTTTAATGGTATGATAGATACTGTCTATGTAAATGTCATGATGTAGTTCCACACAATTACAGTTAGGCTGTCTCTGCAGTTACCTCAGCGGCTGATGATAAATAACTACACACTATAGTATAGTATATATAATAGGCAGTGCATTATACAGCTAAATAGACCTCCATGTACATCAGTAGAAGCACAGAGGGAAAAACATGTAGAAAGGCAGGTTGAACCCAGTTGGATTCTGACTTGGCTTGTTAGGTTTTAAAGCTTGTTAAGATAACACATCCAGGGAGAGTTCCCGCTGCAACAGCTGCAGCATGTTGCATTATCATATCTACAGTCACATCTTAAAAGCTAGATGGACTTTATCCTTCACTTAATCTGCATTTCCAGTCCACAGATACCGATGTTCTTAAAGGTACAATCTATTTTTCAAAATGTAGACAAAAGACCTGCCACACCTCCAAAACTCACACACAGGGTTTAAACCAGCCCAGTATCATAGGGATTACATCCATATCCAAACTCTGCACCTTATGGTTTATATCCAAAGTCAGTGTCAATGCAAGACATAGTGTGTGGTGGACAATGACTGCTGTAACATGGAAAATTATTTTTTTATGGATCATCTATGCTTCTCCTCTGATAATTACTCTGATACCTAAAGTGAGTAATACCAATCCCACACCATTGCTGTCTTCTTCCCAAATTTAAATCTGTTGTAAATATGAGGATAGACGTGATGTAGAACATTTGAATGGGATGAATAAAGGCAGGAATGTGAAAGAAAAGATCTTCCTTACTCAACTTTCCATAGCTGCTTATGGGCTCTACATTACATGCATCTCTTCTCCTTACCAATTCACGTTGTGTGTTCTCTTCACAGCCATGCTCCTTTCTGAGGCTTTGTTAAACCTGTTATAAAATCCATCTTTACTTTACTCCTGCTACTGTTGATAAAAATTACTTTCACACAGAAAGTACTTAAAAATGAAACTCGAGTGAATTTTCGGTAAGCAGAGGCTTTTGAATTTAATAAAAGCCTGCCTTCTCCTACACACTAAACTGCAATTATTGTGAACCACATGCAGTAAGTGATGAGTATGGCGGTAGCTTAGTGCATCAAAATTATCTCAGCATAGAAAATGATTAGAGCAGCACAGGAAGTATTAAAGTGTTTAATATGGATAGTGACATCTGGCCAATACCCAGTCTGTGTGTTTAGGTCTTCATTGCATCCCTGTTATTTTGTATAAGGCTTGTTTGCAGTCAAAACAAATGAGCAAAACAGGCCTGTATTTTCAATCATTATCAGTCCACATGCATACGAGATGCACATTTTTCATCTAAGAGAAACTCTTCAAAGTAATTGATATGCTCAAACATGACTGATTAAGCCTTTGATGTCTTCAAGATGTCCATTATGACTTTGCTAATAACTCCTTAAAACAATCTTCTAGATCTAAGGCTCCACTGATTAACAAGTGACTTCCTGCTTCAGCTCTGAGGGAGAGAGAGAAAGAGAGAGAGAGGGAGCAAGTGATTGATTTACTAATTTTGCCAAAGAGGAAAAACTCTTATTGTGAGTTTAAATTAGATGATCACAGACCCTAATCTATTCAGTCCTTCTCAATCTTTTTTTTTTTTCATATCTCACAGAAAAATCATTTCATGTGTTTCGTTTCACTGGGTGTTTTTTGGTATGAGCTCATGGCTGGATGCTGAATAATTTATCCTGAGAAATGATGATGATTTTGTGGCTGTGACACCAGGGCTGTCAGACCTCTGGATCTAAAATGAGAATTAGAGAAAGTGAGTGAATTAATGTGACTCCTCTGTGGTCTTTGATCAACAGCGCGTTCTCTCTAAAAAGACTTGGCAACAATACTTTGTGATGTAATTATTTGATGTTATTGGTATATGACTGTATGTTGTTGCAAGTTTTAGATAAATTCCATCATTGAATTGTAAGTACATTCTTGTAATATTGGTTTTACTCATCCAGTTTAGTCTAGTTGATATTATAAATCTATCCTCCTCTGTTTATTCAGGGCAGCAGAGATTTAGACTGCCTGTTTGTCAGGAAACAGAGCAGTTCTTAACAATGGGCTTCAAATTCAAATAGGATTATTTCTTCTTCTTCTTTCTTTTTGAGTCTCTTATTCACACACACACACACACACACAGACACACACACGCACAGAGACCACAGTAAGGTGCCCTGGGGACGTGACAACACGGGGGCATGCATGTTCCACGGTGCCAAATGAGCACTCAGAAGCAGAAAGTGTGTCAGTCGTTGCTTGGCTCTGGAGGCTGTGGGCCCTGTAGAGCTCATTTTCAATCAAAGCCGAGCTGAGATCAGAAATTCCTTTCATTTAGAGAAGGCACATTCACTCGGATCTATAGAGCTACAAATTTAGTGTGGTAAGATGGCCTGCTCTGTGTTTGATGTGAAGTTGTATTGAATTATTTTGGTCTAAAAATAAAATCCCCTCACAACAAAATGGAAAATTTTCTTTAATGAAGTTTTAAAAGAGATCTTACAAACTGGCTGTTCGTTTAATAAATCTGCAAGCAGATGGGACTCAGAGAATGACTCAAAATCCTTTTCGGTCCTTTTTACTCAACAAAGTAAATAGAAAATTAAGTTCTGCAGTGTGATACAACACACATGTAACATGATCAGACTGCAAAATAAATAGATAGACAAAGAAGATTTGCACTGGGTACTGGCCTGGCGCTCGTCGAGGGTCCACTAATACTCATTTGGGCCTGTAATTTCTTACTTTCTGTGTGTTCTAATGGCTGATATTGTTTCAAGTGATGAAACGTGTTTGTGGTGTTGCCTGCCTCTGTGTGCGTCTGTAATAATATCATGTGTTGGCCTGCATTTATATCTCTCACTGTGCATCCTAATTTGCGCAATGCAGACTTGTATTCCTGTGACATGATTGGCTGTTCGTGATTCATTTGTGGGCGTGCTATGAGCATGGATTAATGGATTAATTAATTATATCGAACATTTATCAAACATTTTTAATGTTTCTATCGAGGAAAATAATTTGGCGATAATTAATACAATTGTTTTATAGCCCAGCCCTACTTGAGGGCAACATTAAGGACAATATAGAAGCAATGGAAATACTGAAGATTTAAAGTAAATGAATTGTGATACAAACCAGAGGTTAAATGACTTTTAGGGCTCTGCACTATACAGTTACTTTCTCATGAGACCTTTGAGGAACTAAGAAACTCCACCTACATTTCACCCAGAGGAACCTTGGACAAAATTTTGGAGTTCGAGTATGATAGTTGCAGGTGCTAAAAGAGAGTTATGGCAGACTATAAATAAAGCTGATATGACAACAGCCATGCCACTTTGATGAGAGGTAGAGATTTCTTGTCTTTTTTTAATTAGCTTTAAAAACAGGCATTGTTGCCAGCTTCCTGAGAGAATGTGTACGTCTGCATCTCTGCTTTTTGTCATTACATCTGATTCAAACATTAGTCATGAAAAACTTTAATGCAATGTGTGCTGTTTTCACATGGGGTTAAAATTGCATTTCAAACACTGACTTTTTTTTTAATAATCCATTAGCAGTATGATTTCCATGCAGTTACTTACTTTTTGGTCAAACAGGGCTGTTTCATATCCCACTAATAATATTTCTAGATAAAGTTTAATAATCAAGACACATTGTTTTTAAGATTCCCTTGAAAAGTTATATAAACCTAGGTCTTCCAATAATTACAACAAGTCTGCATGGCAGTGCATCTGAGAGTGCCTAAAAGATGCCAGACTCCATAGTTGGTAAAGTCGATGAATTAGAAAATGATGCCAGGGGGTGAAGATGGTTTGATAACATGGATTGGTTCCAGCCTAAAAACCGAAAGAGTGTGAAGAGAGAGAGACAGAGAGAGAGAGAGAGAGAGAAGGCAAAGAAAAAAAAACAGAAAAGTAAAGTAGCATTAAGATGGAAAAGTAGTAGATAGAAATGGACGGATGACAACAAGGTGCAAAGTGACAAAAGTGACAGATGGAAACACGCACAGCATGCCTCTACCACAGAGACAGAGGGATATGTGTCCTCATTAACCTTGTCATGAGAGCCATGAATCATTATTATAGCACTGTAGTTTGCATAACTGCAATTAGTCACTCTGGCTCCAGCATTGTGTCTAATTGCGCATGCAGTATTTATCCATCTCAATGTGCTTTTTCTAAATCAGATTTTTCTAAAACAGATAACATGCAGATATTTGCGGTTACAATATTGTACAAAGAAAACAAGCAGCAACATTCAGCAATCAGAAGTGTGTTGTACAAAATGAAAACATAACCATATTCTCCACAACACTGACCATGGAGCACTGCAGTCACAAGAGCTGTTGTCGTGGTGAAGAGAGGCTCTATTTCTCTCTCACTCATCTCTCGTCTTTTACACTGATGTGCAGCTTTCTATTCTCCATCCTCAAAATGAACTCATGTAATGGGTTCATGACCCAATCTGCACTGCAACAGATGTGTGTAGGTTGTTTCTGAGCTGTAACTTCAGTGTTGTGCTTTGCTTTTAGTATCTGAGCCGTTGCATGTTGCGCATCATGAATGTAAATATAGAGTCTTGCAGAGAAACTGGGTGAAAGTGGAGCCACTTACATCTCCAATAAGCATGAGGAAGGGTTACAGAGGGGAACAAACTGATGTAATCTTATGAATGCACCTCATCTAGCTGCCTTCCTCCCTCATGACACTGTGATGCAGAATGGTTTCATTTACAGTAAATGTGCAGATAACTGCAGCAGTTGCATTCAGATGCTAATGACCTTTGGAGCTCTAGTTTTGTTTCTGTAGAAGCTTCTATGAATCTACAGCGAATGTGTGATTTATCACCTCTTTGCTTTGTTGTCTGATTTTTGCACTTGAACTCTCTATTCCATGCAGTGAATGTGGCATTGTTAATGCCACTTTTGCCCTAGTGTTAAAATTTTCGAATTAAAATTAACTCTGAAAGAATAAAAGCTGAACTCACACTTACGCGGTATAGTACTAATTAAATGTATCAGTACAGGTTAAATAACTCAAGATTGTTAATATTCTCAGTAGTGTTGATAATTTACTCTTCTGCAAATTCAATTCCAATGCTCATTAACGCTGCATTTAGTTAATGAAAGTTAACACTGCAGGGTCAAATAACTCTGAAAAGTTTTGATGTTACACACTACTGAGTTGATCATTTATTCTCTTGCAGGGAAAAAAAAACACATCTCAGATAGATTAAAATTCATTAGCACACAAACTTTGAATTTGTGAAAAAAATTAATCTTTTGTAGCATCAAATTATGTCTAACTAAATTAGTTTTCCATATCGTTTTTCAAACTGAGTAAAAATCACAAGTTACCACAAAATAATCCATTCATCAACTTTATTTTCAGCTACCAACTATATCAGGCTAAAATATCAAAACATCTCATGGAAAATACAAAAAAACACTTTAAAACATTGACCTCAGGTCTGCAATAAAATGGCATTATGTAACAACATTCAGTACAAGGAGAAATCTGCCGTTCCATACTTCATTTGAACATCAAGCGGTTCGAAGTTACGCAGCTCATCTATGTGCAACACCTTTAGAACCCTGCAGCCTGACCTTAAAGGCACGGTAATGGTTTACCAGAGAGTAATACACGTCTTTCACAGCAATAGTTTTGATTTTACAAAACATAGGCACCTCACATCCGTGCTACTTCAGTACAGATAATGAAGTCATGGCTGTAACATTATGTTTTATCCACTTGGCAGGATGTTTTCAGCATCAAGTGGTGATCAGTGATTATTTGTCTGAGGTAAATGGTCATGCCTTCTGACAGGACTGGTGAAATTACAGTGTTAAAGATCTGTAGAAGCAAAAGCAGCAGATGCCAGTACTTATCATCTGTCTGTATGAAATCAACAAATAGCAAAGGCACTTTGTGGAATAAGGTGAAGCAGTGTAAGATTCATCACCTAGACTCAAACTTAGAAGAGAAGCAATACAAACCCCTATAGACGGACTCGAGTCCATTAGCTTCTTTTACTTTTCCACAGGTGCCAAAACACAGAAGCAGAACAACATAAATAACAACAACATACGTACAGCCCTTTGAGATCAAGGCTATTGCTGTAAAAGATGACAGCGTATTGCTCTGTGGAAAACAGATGGAAAGCATGTGTTTTGAGAGGCATTACCATGCCTTTAAGGTCAGGCTGCATCCTGATCTCTAATGTGATGTTGCTCTGCTGCTTATAGGTGAGTTTCAGTTCCATCCAAGAATAAGTAATGGAAAGATAAAACAAGGTCTCAGGAGCGGCAAAGACTACACCAGAAAGAGAAGTCACTATAGCACAGATAAAGATAAAATGATTAAAATCCATCATCTCTGATCCAGGTAGATTTTTTTTTGCTGGTGCCCTCTGTCTCTCTGGTGGGTATAAGAGCCTGAGATGTGCTCAGAGCTCAGTGGACCAGAGCGACCAGCAGGCCTGCATGTTTCTGGGTTTGAGGGCCTCCACTGGGACATGTTCCCAGCTATCAGATCAGTCTTTCTGGAGGACAGAGGAGTGAAGAGGGAGAGAGCAAATGGGAGGGAGCAAATGTTAAAGTAAAATCTGTCAGACAGGCTGTCAATGAAGTGAAGGGAGGATTTTATTTTTTTTGTTTTTTTCATGTGCATGTGTGCATCCCGCCTCCATATGTTGCTTATACGTGTCTCTTTGCTTCCCTTGAGGTGAAAATGTGAGGTTTAGAGACAACAGTGCACGGACTGCGGTGCCACACGTTGCTGTATTGTGTGTGTCAGGAGGTAGAAGTCTATTTTTAGCACTTTTCCATCATGTCATGGTGTACCATCATTCCAGATGGATACTGTCAAGCAGCTTAATGATGCCTGTTCTCCCTCATGGCTTTTGGCTATAGTGGCAGTTTATATGCAGGGGAAGAGACAGACAAGCTGTAACACTCACACACATGTCCACTCTCACAGCCGTATTTGTATTTGAGTGCTCTGAATAAATATGTGCTCTTGACAGCACAAATTTTCAATCCTATAATTTGTAATCAGAGGTGGGTGATATGATGGGAATTTATATTGTGAAAATTATAACATCATAGTCCTCAATGGTCATATTCTATGGAGTGCCACTCATTCCTTTCAGTGTCGACAAAATCCAATGGGATTTTTGCATTGGCTTTTGGATTACCACAGAAAATATCACAAACAAAAGTTTATGATACATTTCCTACAGCAAGATAATCTTCATAAACTTTTATGATTTTTAAAGCCTAAATACAACCCCCAGAATTAAAGAGCTAATGTAAACAATCTCCACCATGGTCACATGACTTCAACGTCACCACTACAAAACTTCCAACCTTTGATTTAGCTCTTACCTCTTCTATAAAAGCCTTTCCTCCTACAAAGTTAGTAATAGTTTGCAAAAGTGCAAGTATAAACACAACAAGACTGTAAAGGTGAACTGGTGAGTAGATCGGTTTTCATGTGAGCCACTTGTTAGCAACCGGTCTTTTTTAAAAGATGTAAAAGATTTTTGAAAAATCATGACTGTGGTATTTACTGACATATTTCATATCGTAGACCAAAAAGTACCAAAACCCGTTGAAAAAACTCATAGACTTCAGGACGAGGGAAATGGAAGTGCTAAAATGCAAACTAGTTTCCAGGTTTTAGGACTCATTCCTGCAGAACTCTATTTAGTTGGTGTAGTCGGAATCACTAATAAAAATCCCAATACACCTCACTGTCCCGAAGCCCTTGAAAACAGCCTGCTCAAAACTCACTTTTCTATTCTAAAATACCTTTATTAAACTGTGTTAAAAAAAAAAAAAAACAGTTGAATGAACAGCTCTCTTACACTGTAAGCAAAAACGGGGCTATATACAGTAAGCTTCACAGTCATTGGATTTACTGCAAGGATGATTTTTTTTTAAATGAATCTAATAAACTTGTGACTCAGTGAATCCACCACCTAGGAATTTTTTTTATGATATATTAACACTCCACCTGACTGTCTTTATATACTGCATATGTCAGTGTATGTGTTTTGTCTTGCTCAGCAGAGCATTGGATTTCGTGATTTATGACTGTGTCAGCCCGTTTTCTTTCTCATGTGCCAGCTCCCTGTCATAGACTGCTTTCATGAATATTGTTCACGGCTGAACATCTTTGTATGTCCACACTTCCCCCTGTTTCTGTCTTTTTCTAGTTTTGTAGTTGCTTAACAGACCTTTTGACTCGCAGTAACAAAAGCACAGGTGTAATCCATAACGTTAATGGTGCCTCTGTTCTGTGTAAATGCCCCTATGAGTCAGTGTGCTTAATACCGGATCCCTGGAACTGGCACACCAAAATAGAAAGCAGACATTATTAATGTGATTATCTAAACCAGTGTTTCACAAGTCAGGATGTCCTCTGAGCATCAGATCTATTTCTGAGAGGAAGTCCACGGTTGATTCAGGTGTGTTACCTACAGATGTCGAAGGAGACAAAGCTGCTATACTCATCCTGGATTTGTACTGTTAGTGTTAGATTCTTTTATTAAAGGTCAGATACAATAGCATTAAGACAAAGTGTGCACATGTCTTTTAGATGCAGTCTCACACTATCTTTAAAGTACCTTAAAGCTAAGTGCATGTGTTAATACAAAATATTACAAGTATGTTGCATCTTTCATTATTTTTTAGTGGATACAAGGGACATGGGTTCTTCTTTGGCTGTGTGTCAGATATGATCCACCTCCATCAACATCCTCTAAATATCTGTTCTCAAATCAACCAAAAGAAAGCCAAGTATTTAACTTTGTGGTGAAGACTGTAGGGCAGTAGTAAGATGAAACATCTAACCTCAACCTTCTTGAAGTCAACAAGAGCTCAAAAACTGCAACATCAGTAGAAAAGAAATTAATCTGAGGTGATTATTGTGTCAATTATAAAACACATTTGTTTTGGTGCCTCGATTTAGATGTCAGTCTGGCTGAACTGTGGAGGGAGAGCAGTATCCACGGTGACTCAATTCTCTATGCAAATAGTAGCGCCTGGGAGGTGACATTTGTTGCCTAGTCAGATCGCTCGGTAATACGTACACACTCAGTTATTGTAGTTAGTAGATGGTTAATTGCTCCCATGGTTAAATAAGGGGGTTTTGGTCGTTACAGATAGTTCCTCTAATCAACAGGCTCCAAAGGAAAAGTGAAAAATATTAGTCACACGCTGCAGACTCTTAGACTTAATAATATTAACAATGGGTTCATTCTATTTAAGTGCACTTTACCAGCTCTCTTGCCATGGATAATATTAGTGTTTGTACTTGTGCAGCTATATACTGCACCTGTTGAGTTGAAGACTGCATTTTAAGTGATTGGATAAAGCTGTGCATGAATCACATGGTCCAGACTGCAGTTATGAGCAGCTTAGTGAAAGAAAAACAAACAAAATAAATAACAAAACAACTTTCACATTAATAAGTAATAATTCTGTGTAGGTGATATCAGTGTGTCATCAAACCACTGGGAACATGGCTGCAAAACCACCATCTAAATAAAATCCAATATTATCACTAACACAATTAAACTTCTTTAAAAGGAACTACTGTCTGTAAATGGCTGACTTTATATACTGCTTTTATCTGAAGCACTTCTCAATTTGCCTCTCATTCACTTACTCACGCACCGATGACAGTCTGCTACCGTGAAAGGTGCTCCTCCCACCTTCGGGTATAATGTGGGGTGCAGAGTCTTGCCCAAAGATCCTTCCACATGTGGACACGTAGAGCTGGGAATTGAACCACCAACCCTGTGATTCGTGAACCTACTCTACTCACAGAGCCCTATATTTGTTTGTGTCTGCTTTCTCTTGGTAGCCAATGCATACTACAACAAAAAAGTGTATATACATGAGTTACCTGTAAGGGAAACCTTCTATGAGTAAAGTATGAATGCTATAAATCAGAATAACCTGAAACCATCCTGTGCTATATGTAGCTGTGGCTCAGGGCAAGTAATAATTGAATTCACTATGACTAAAAGCTAATGCTAATTTGCAATCTCTGCATGGATGCCATAGATGGCGTACAATATGAAGATGTTTAAACTTGAACCCAAAAGGCTGTGTGACACTGACAAATCCAAAATATATCAATTCCCCACCTGAGCATGTTAACATTGAACAATTGATTATCAATAGCCACATACAAAATCCTATAAAACCTTCCCTCACACAAGGCATAGCAGTAGGGCTCTTTAAATTACCTGTCTTCACCTCCTCTCTTCCAGCCTCCACCTGTCGTTTTCATTTCTTTAAGTGCAGCTGGCTTTGCTTTGGGGTTGAATGAGAAGAAATGGAGCCGGTTGAACATTACTTTGGGGCCAACGCAAACACAAACAACTCATCATTCAACGTTTCATTAAGTGAGCCATTTATCACAGTTTAATGGAATGTCTTATTTGTCTTTGCCAGACAATCCTTCACCTTAAACAAATTGAATGAGAGAAAGTTTATGTGCATATGTAGGTGATGGAGTTTAGGAATATGACTCAATTTACACAAACCAAGTCCTCATTTGTTTAATCTGCAGTCAGAACCTGTTTTGTATGTCTGATCATTTACCTTGGCCTCCTCAGGTAAAGACTTTCTTACGTAGTCACAAATTTGAGGTATTACTTATATTTTCCAAGTGAATAAAACAAGATGACTCTGAGGCATATCACTTTGTTGTTCACTGGTGGCATTTAAATCAGGAATGGTCGTAGCCCTGAATTCTATTAACGTGGTAGATGCAGGCGAGGAGTACTGTAAACACCTGGTTCTCACTGATACCATGTGTTCATGTTTATCACTGGTTTAATGAGCAGTGCCACAGGTTTCCCAGAGTCTTTGTTCAGTGCTCTGTTGATGGATATAATTGCAGCAGTGCTGGGACTTGTATGGAACTTGGTGGCATCTGCCAGATAGTTGAAATTAATTGTTAAACATGTGGCGGATGCACAGATTTGGTTATAAAAGAATCATTTTGACTAAATTTATCAGAGAGGAAAATACAGATTGACTGAGTGCTGAGAGTTGATCATGTTGTTCTCCTGCGGCAGATGCATAATTGCAACAAGAGCTCCTTATTATGATTGTCATATTACGTTTTATACAGCATTTTAGTCGTATAAATTAGTTTTTGCCCATGCTTGGAAAATGCAGTTTTTGGAGACTGAGGATGTCAGTCTTTCATATCCATGGAAACATGGATAATAGATATTGAGGTTTTCAGATTCTGTAGCCGTGCAAACGAAAGGAATGGCATCTGGCTGGACTTTCAATGCCCTGTACTGGTTGAATGGTTGAACTGCTGAGGGCCTTTCTTTAATTCAACAGTACAACAGATTAGAGTGCAAAGTGTGCTGTAATGAGTAGGAAGTCATCCCTTACCCAAACCTCCTACTCTTTTCTTATGCAACAGTAAGAAATCTACTGATTAGAAGTCTGTCAGCTGCATGTCCTGCTACTTGATGTATTTTGCATAACAAGATCTGTCTATCTATCTATCTATCTATCTATCTATCTATCTATCTATCTATCTATCTATCTATCTAGCTATCTAGCTATCTAGCTATCTATCTATCTATCTATCTATCTATCTATCTCTTGTTCTCTTGTTCTCTTGTTCTCTTTCTTTTTTCCCATGTGTTAAGAGTGCAGCGTAACCTTGGGTGGGTTTTCAGCGTAGGAGCAGGGGCTTCTTTCCTATTCAGAGAGTGTGTGCTGCAGTAATGTCTGTCACAGCCCATTTCCCTCTAGAATAGAAAATGCCAGCTGACACATAGCTGTGGATTAGCCAAACTGTGTGTCCGTGTGTGTGTGTGTGTGTGTGTGTGTGTGTGTGTGTGCGTGTTCTTTCCACTGCACACCACCCAGTCCAACCGTCTATGGATGGTGGCATAGTCGTCCTATTTCTCCACAAATTTTTCAGGTTTTTACAGGTTTCAGGTTTTCCATGTAATTTGTCATCCGTCTGTAAATCAAATGGAAGAAATACACCTATTTTCCACTTTAGTAGGTACACCTAACTACCCAATGTATTCTAATATAACAGCCCTTGAACAAACCTTCACTTCATGTTTTACTTAACTACAGTGCCAAACCAAACCAGAATGGAAAAAAAAACTACTACTTTATTACAGGTAAAATGCATGTTATTGTTTGGTGGTTTAGTCCAGTGGTTTGCTACTTGAGGGAGGGGTTGTGAGATGATCAATGGATTGAATTAGTTACAAATCTGCAACCTTTTTTAATGTTCTAAAATCTTTGTTTTACCTCTTAAAGCCTCAGACAATTTTGACTGCTAGGAGAAATGTAACGAGGGGTTCAGCCTTTAACCTTGTGTTGTATTTTATAAGCTTATGCAAAGTCTTACAAGTAACGAGTAATTGCAGCTGTCACATAAATGTAGTGAAGTAAGAAGGACAATAGTTGCTTCTGAATTGTCGTGGAGTAAAAGTTGAAAGTAGAATAGGGATGCTCAAGTACAGTATTACTTGAGTGAATGTAATTAGTTGCTTTCTACCACTGTTGAATGGTATTACATTATACTGAGAGGTGTTTGGGATGTTTTGACTACTCACTTTATATTAGAGTAAACTGGACTTTTATTGGTTGCTCATGTCCTCTGCCTAAACTGTGGTTGATAACATCCTGCAGGGTCACAGCAGGTGCTGTCTCAGTCAGTGAATTTAGATAAAACCTGACTCCTGTGTGGTAATAATTTTAAGGCATTTACATAGTCTGCAGTAACCCAAACACACATAGACAATCCTCACTTGTTAATCAAGTTATTCTTACTCTGATTTTTACCATATTTTCACAGTGGTGCTATAATCTTTGCTGAATTATCAACAGGCTTGTATACTTGTACCAAACCATACTGTCAGAACATGTGTGGGTTCATACTGCGGTGGATATTTCTAGTAGAAAAATAAATGTTGTTTTTGTTTTTATCATATTATATCATATTATTATTAGCATATTAAATGCAAGTCCTCTCAAACATTAATATGAAGTTTCTACTTTTATATATGCGTCGACAAAAATACATCCAGCCTCTTGCATATTGAACAAAAGCGTTTAGTCTCATTCCTCACTTCATTGTACTTAACATGTAGTTTAGCTGAGTCTTCTAAAATGCCATTTCAGGGGGCCGGTGGTCTATATTAGGCTGATAAATTCTGTCCATTAGGAACAGTGTGTGAGAGGAGTGGATATGAAATCTCCCTAAAGCTCCAGATTCTGACACCTTGAATGTCATTTTAATCAGTCAGTCACAGTCTGTGCCTCCCCTCTTTAACCTCTCCTCGCCTCCTTTTCTCTTCTCCTTTATCAATGTGTCTTTCGCTTTAAATGCAGAACCCATTTAGAGATATATTGCTCTGCCAGACACCATATTAAACTGTCCTCATATTGAACAGTTTTAGCCTACAGTAATTTTCTTAGTCTAACTTTGCTCTCAGTTTGGCGTGGGCTTGGTGAGCTGTTACTTTGATCTTCAACTTGTATCATCTAGTTATTTAAAAGCAAGACCCTGGGTCATTTAAGTTATATTCATTTAGTAACAAGGTCTCCCATTAATGTGGTACATGTCTCCAGAAGCACCATGTTTTCAGATGCATAGCGATGTTGCTGTCCACACATTTTGTTATTGCCATAGAGATGTTAACCACTGCTCCACACGGAGGGCTGGGGGATAGATGGAGAGACTGCACTGTAATAATCCAGGATGGTGGATGCACATTATCTATGTTTCCAGTCATCTGTCATCTACATATCTGCATAGGCGTGTTTTCATAATTCACAGTGAATGTTTTAGCCAAATAGGCTACATTCATCATTTTCTGCTTTTGACTGTTTTCATGTGTAATATTCTGGTTTATGTGTCCAGCAATTTTCCCTGACAGAGAATGAATTTCTGGATTTCTTATCAGAGTAATACTCAGATCGATTTAAAGACAAATACTCCTCCACACAAAGAATTATAGAGGAAATTCAAGCTTATATACAGGTTTACTGGCTAACGTACAATATGTAGATGCTCTTATAGTAAGTAGGTTAAGTTTATTTACATAGCAGAGCGAAAACAGTTAAGATCAGTCACAAAGTGAAAACATAGCAAACACAAAACAAAGAGAAACAATAACTTATCCAAGCAAACTCATGAGAAAGAACTATACTTAGCCATATACTTGTTTTACAGACTCATAAACAAATAAAATCAGTCAAAATGCAAACACATAGAAAATACACAACACAGGGACACAGTAGAGTATCAGGTAAAATATGCACAGTTGTCCTATAACAGTTGTCCTATAACCTATATCTTTAGAAGGTTACAGAAGGCTCATATAAAGGCTTGCATATGGACTCAGTTGTTTGTTTGTTTTTTTTTTTTTCCCGGTTTGTATTTTAAGCTTTTAATATATGCTCAAGTCAACGGTCACAGAAACACAAGAATACATCCAATATAAATATAACATCAAAGTAACATAAAAATAGGTAACAATTGAGGCGCAAGAAAAAGAAAAACAACAACAACAAAGGGAAAACAACAGCTAAGAAGACATGTGGTGAAATATATAATGATGATCTATGTGTTGGAATAGAGGCAAAGGTATAATGTTGAGGATAGGTTTAGTATTATTTGTCACTGACTAAATAGAAACGCCAAAATCAGCAAACTCTATTAAAAAGCTCAAGCAGCCACAAACCGAAGTGAAATGACTTTCAAAATAAATCACCTGCACTTATAACCAAATGTGTGGGGGCTGTCATCTGCAGTCATCACATCGTGGATATGATCAAAAACCTAGTAGTCCAAATATTGGTAACAGAGGAAGTGCAGTCTACTGAGGTGAACAGAAAGCCCGGTCAGCCATGGACTAACGGCCTCCCTCTCCCAGCGGAGCCAAGCCATGGCATGGCCAAAAACCAGTTCAGGGCAATGAAATGCGCAGCAGGCCCCGTCGTTACCTGCTGTGGCTCAACACCCTGGAGATGCCATGGGCAGGCAGAAGAATGTCCTCAGCTTCCAAGTATGCCCACAAGCACAATAAGTGCTGCACAGAGCATTGGCAGACACATTAAGTCAGTGTACTTAGAATTTATTTTGTTTGCTTTGCAGTCAAAGCAGCTGTTGGTCTGATATTTATGTTGGGAACATGAAGGTCAGTTGTTTAAAATAAATAGCCCCAAAAAAAAGTATTGGTGAGAAAGAACGAAGCACAGAAGAGTTTTTCATATCCTGCTCAAACAACACGAAAACATCTAGTAGCCGGAGGTTAAACAGTCACTGATGGACTGCGACTAATGAAGTCAATTTGGGACCCAGCAAATGAAAATGAAATTAAAAGAGAAATTCTGCATTAAGCATACGAGAAATGAGCATTTAAACATTAGAGTACACTGGAGTTGTCTTTAGTTTCTAAATATTTTCTGAACATTTTGATTATATTCTGTGACTGTGTGATACTGAAAGATTTACTGAAACAACACATCCCAGCAGAGTCAGATTAGCCATGCAGAAGCAAAGCAGAGTCATAGGTAGCATCCGTCTGTCATGCACTGCATCCACCTGTAGTAGTGTATGTCCAAACATTTAGAGAGCTGGAGAGTCTGACCTTCAGCAGATTGTAATGCATAATGTATGAACAATGAAAATCAGCACAGCTTTAGCTGAGTGATCCCAGACAGAGAGAGAAAGATGGGCAGAACATTCAAAAAAGCAATGCATTTTAAGAAGCATACTTAATGTTCAGTCATTTTATTCACTGTGCAGTGACCTTTTGGAAACAGACAGAACAGACAGAACCTGTGTGTGTGTGTGTGTGTGTGTGTGTGTGTGTGTGTGTGTGTGTCTGCATCTTTGTCATTTTGTAGATTTAAATGACATTGTCAACGCTGAATGAGGAATATGTGTGAGTTGGAATATGTGGCTAATTGCTAATTCATAACAAATCATTTACCTGCAGCTTGTAGGTAATTTTTATTATTATTATCATCTGTGTTTTGATGGGGTATTATTCAAGATATGATTTTAAGTAAGTCAACACTTAACTTCCACTCACTTTGAATTATGCCTAAAGTAATGTTTTATCTGAGGAAAAAAATCCACTCGAACTTTTAATTAACAGCCAAAAGGATGTATCATTACAAAGTCATTTGAAGTTAAGTCAAACCCAAACTTGTCAGCATATAACCTTACACTTAATCAAACATCATCTAGAAAATGAGGGTGAAGAGAGACTATTGGCATCACTCTACCTTTAGAGGTGATAAAGTGTAATGGCCCTGAGCCCTGCCGGGTGGAAGCCATAGCCAACACAGAGAGACGACTCATCTCTGTTGAGTGAGTCATCCTTGATGATGTATGGAGATGATTCAGCACAGTTTATGGGGAGCTGATTCTGGCCCCAGAGCCAAAATTGCACCTGAAAAACATAATTCGTTATTGGGATCTACGAGACTTATATCAAACTCAGTGGTGCAAACTGTACTGCAGTGCGCAGTCTTAGGTCTAGGTTTAAAACCATGAAAAGCCTAGGTTTGTTTGTTAGGGTAAGTGGCATAATCTTTGCAGCTGTTCAACTGTATTTCAGTGAATTATTCATTGTGACTTGATCTTTGTGTATGGGCTGTTTAAGGTATTACAAGGGTAGTTGATTATGCTTAAGTGCCGGCCAAGAAATGACCTCATCGTGCTGGTTTTTAATGTCTTTTGCAGCAAGTGTGACATCCTCGAGACAAAAGCATTAGTAGTATTAAACTGCGTCTAAAGGGATTGCATTGACTCTTTTTATAGCTCTGTGAACCCATTTACAGACCAATTAGAATATTGTGTAGAAGTAAATTTTTGCACCGGTCCTAACAGCACCCTGTCTTCCTTGTTTTCATAGCAAAACCAACTAACCAACTTGCAAATACTGGGAACTAACTTGAAATAGGTAATCCAACACAGTCGTCATTTTGTCTGATGTATTTATTTTGCAGCTTGTCAGTGTTACATTATCAGTGGATGGGAATGCAGTTACTACTTACAGGGAAAATCCGATTCTTCAGATCCATGAGAGTCGACAGCCAAGATTCATTGCATGCAGTGATGTCAACTTGGTGGCTTAATTTTTTTCAGGGAATGATATTGTGCTTTTGGTTGGAGTTAGACATGCACAGCACGGTGAGGTGCTGGATATTGGTTCTATTTTTCATACACTGCGGTCTTTCTTAAGCCACCTTAAGACAAAGCTCAGCAAAATGCTAAGCGCAGGGACAAAAAGGCTTGGATCTGCGAAATAAAAAGGCAGTCTGAGCATGGGGATCTTTCTGGGAAACGTATTACTTTAAGTGCTCCATGAGGCATCATCACAGGATGACACTGTTTGATTTTTCTAAAACCAGATACTTTCATTTACTGTCCCCCCATTAGTTTTTCTCTGTATTTGCCTCAGCCAGACAGGATGATATGACATTAGTGCTTTGTGTTTCCTGGGTTTACTGGACTTCCTGTCATTGCCTCAAATGAGTCTGTTGGGAGAGTCAGTTTAGGTTATCTAGTATGCTGAGGTCTGTAAAACAATAAAACACAAGCTGATATATACAGAGTGCTGCTCTCCACTCTTCACCCAAATGCTTCACATTTCTATCACTGCCACAGTGGCTGGCTTATCTGAGGCGATCACACACACCATGGAGACACAAAGATGGAGCCCTGAGGTTTACAGAATCCCTCCATCAATTTTTTCTTTTTTTCATTTTCTTTTCCTCTCGATCTCCCTCTGTCTGACACACACACACACTCTCTTTTCCCTCTTTTTACCCCACATTGAGAGTCCGGTTGTGTGTTTCTGTCAGACAACGTCAGATCTACTTCCCAGTGCAGTCCAGCAGGCTTTAGAATCAGATGAGGGTGGACTGATTGCTCCAGACAGTGATGGTGTTTGACGATGGGTTTGATGGAGGCAGCCTAGAATTGGATTTTATCTTTCATGTCTTCTGAGGTACCGTTTTTGTCTGTGTCTGGAGTCCACCTCCCTCCTTGTTACTCCCTCACTGTGCTGGTACTCTACCACAAGCCAGACAGGTTCAGTCAGCCTGTGAGGTTTGAAGTCTTGATGGTGTTGCCACTGCAGTGTATACAGGCAGTGATTATGGACTAAAACATTGTGTGGTTTGATACAGTAAAGGGTTAAATGTGTGCGGGTGTGCGCCTTAAAGAGTATTTAGCTTTTCATACCTTCCATATCCTTTTATCCTCAGTGGGTGTAATTTATCTCAACCTGGCGCACTGATTGATTCATATCAGTTCGGTAATTAGACTACACTCATTAATAAGCAGCAAGCTTCACCTAAGGTCAAACAGTAATTGCTCACTACGTTTGGCAAGGAGTGTATCCACGTCCTGCTCCTCCTCCAGTGGTCAAATGAACATATTATTTTTCAGTCCACAATATGGTTAAACCGGGAACTAACTTCAGCAACATTGTTTTTAATTCATTATGTTTATAAAAAAAATATAATCTTCCCTACATTTCTTCCAAATGTTGGATTATCCAGGGCTATTCTTGCATATGAATATGATGCAGGGTTGTTTATTAACCTGTGTCAGTTCTGCTGTGTCCCTGTATTTCTATCATTTATTTGTTGAATAAAATGTTGCCATTACCAGTAGAAAAGATCGTCAAAGCTACAAAAAATGAGACCTCAGCTTCACTAAGAATGAATTCCCCTTCATGTTCTGTTAAAGTCGCGAGGTTAGGAACACTAAATGTCAGCAGCTTCAGAGAGTCAGCGTCAGACGAGGTGTCCTTGCAGAGCTGATGAAACAGAAATATATCAAAAATACACATCTTAAATTGTGTTGTAGCAGCCACCGAAACCAAGGTCTCTGTTCCGGCTCACTGTTTATGAGTTGAAATGCAGCTGTGTGCGTGGAATATGCGACAGGGTGGGGATGGGAACGGGTGTATAGGAGCTGAGGCTGAACGAACAGAGGATCAGGATGCCTGACACAGCGTGAATGTACGACCAGTTCGACAGACAGCTGCACTAAATTAACTGATGTACCCAAAATTTCTATTTTATAGTCAACATTGTCCTTTCCCTGGTATTTTGTGTTTGGTTATTTTCTCCCTTTGCTGTCACATGGAAAGTGCAAGAACACAGCTGCAGTCATTCTAATATTTCAGTTTCATCTACTGTGGATTTCTTCAGTGCTCTGCAGCATGTAGGGATGATCTTAAAGGTTCATAATGTACAAACTGCATCTCAGTGTCTAGCTCCTCAAGGTCAGAGACTATCCATTTTTTTTCTGTAACGACATTAAACCAGCCCACGACTGTAACCAGAATTTAAGTAACTGTTATTTCTCAGCTGGGCACTGCCACTCCGAAGGCTGCATTAATTATGGTATATGTTCCAAGGCTTTGGCTTAAACCATTCTTAACTCAATCACTTTACTTAGGAAACGCTACTCAGTAAGCTTGCTATCTGGCATATTGATCAGTTCACGCCGCAGTGGAACCATTTCTCCTCTAAATCAAATCTCCAAAGGATCACAGTCTATATCCTTTAGAGTGGAGAGTCTTGAAACGAATCTATGCAGCCTTAAAAAGCACATTATTCTCAGCCGTCAGATGCTCACTGTGACTCTGTGCTGCAGCCTTGACACAATATATATGTAGACCCAGTATGTTAAGGTCAAAGTTCCTCTCCAGACATGTTTGAAACTATGCACAAATACTCTGCTATGATTTTGTTTAACATGATTTTCCCACATAAAAAGTGAAGCGCGTGTACGTTTGCTTCCTCATTCAGAAATTCTGGTTCGGGGTCTGTGCCATTCCCACTACTGCTGCTTGCTCCCGGTTGACAGATGAAAGAGCAGTGCATATCAAGATGGCTCGCAGAGGAAATCAGAGAGACTTTGAGCCTCGGTCAGGCCCAGACTCAGTAGAAGAGTCTGTTGTGCAACTAGCAGACATATCAGAACCATTAGTGTACTTAACATCTTTTATTTGGTTATGCTGTTTGTTAGCTTGTAACTGGTAGTGGCTGACACAGTGTTAGTGGTTGTGCTAATGCAAACTCTGGCTCTCTGTACTGACAAGGTTTTGGTTTTGTTTTGCTCGCCCTGCGTCCCCGCAAGTTGACAAGATTGGTTCCTTAAGTATGTGACGTATGAAACCCTGGCTGTCTGAATCCCTTTTGATGAGTCTCTCATTGGTTCACTGCAGTTCCAAGATGGAAATACTCAGTCATGCCATTGACTGCTTATTTCAATCATGATATATATTATATAAAATTCAACATATGGAAACGTTAACAAAGTTAAAAACTTGTGTCGGATGATGTTTTAATAACAGCTTGATGTTTAACATTATGCAAAAATTAAGCAGCCACGGGACAGTGAAAACAGTTTGTAAGATGAGGTGAGTAAAGTCTGTTGCACAATGCTTATATCCTGAAATGCAGTAATGCAGTACTGCAGCCCATCTCTTCTGTTCGCCTTTTCATTGCAGTCAGCCCTTATAGATGGATGAGTTTTTTTCTGATGTGTTTTTGAAGAATCATGACTCATGAGTCACTATGTGCAAGCCAAAGATTTTGAATTCCCCACCTTGATACTGTCAGTAGTCACATTTGGAACCATGCTGCTTCCTCCAGAGCCGCGTGGAGGAAGGTTTTAGAGGAGTTGGGAAAAAGTATTAGAGGAATAGAAAAAGGAGCCTGTAGCAGAGAGCTGAGTGAAGCTCCAGCACAGTTCAGATTTACATAGAGGATTAGAAGAAGGTTAGCTTCTAAGTATTAGTGTGCTTTAATGTGTTTCATGAATATTTGTATGCTATTGATTTTTGAGACCCTTAATGTGCTGATACCTTATACCCTGACTGTCTGACGCACACATTTCTTGCACAAAAGACTGAAATGGAATCTGAAACACACTGTGCCACAGTAGCCTGATAAGCTGTAGGCGTAGACCGGCCAAGAACTCTTGGGATTGTACCCGGGCTCAGAGGGTTGAGCCTGGAAGAGCTGAGAAGTTTGATACGCTCTATTGACTCCACTCTGGCTAAATGGAAGAAATTGATCTCCAAGGTGTCATCCAGAGATTGTGTGTGAACAGACCGATAGCACTGTCACCGTGGAACCATCTGGCCTTTGAGATCCCAGCAGGTAGCCTCTTGCAGAGTGTACAGTGGAGCTGCTCAGACTTACAATGTGGTAATCCCTCATACTGATGAAGCATGGAAGCTTAAATGTTATAAAATTACAGTGCCCTGAGAGGGAGCTCAGATTTTGAATTTTAGTTGTCATCCTTTGAAGTCTTCTTTTGTTGTTGTTTTTTTTTTTTTTGTCTGTCTGAATCACAGGGACACAAGAGTCACACAATAACACAGAATATCACTGAAGCACAAACATGAATTAACGCAGATGTTTTACTGTGTGATAATATGTTCTAGCTAATTTTTTCCTATTAGACTTGGCTTGCTCTATAGGTGACAAACAAACAAAAGCATTGAAAGAGAATCCATAATGTATTGTTGTTTCTGTTTCCTGCAATCTATTGAGGACCAGATTTATGGATGTGCACAAGTGGGTGTCATGCAGGGTAGTATAAATAAAGATGGGTTGCTGAATGGTGGACCTGTGGTCATATGTATTATAACTCAGTGGTAGAAGAAGCAGGCTTCTCTCTGGAGCTATAGCAACAATAGGTTGGTGAGCCAATCAGAGGAGAGGCTCTTCTGACTGACTGTTTTCTGAGTGATTGAATAAAAATATAGCTGATTTCAGGTAAACACTCAGAGAAACCAAATCCTGCAAGGTTGGATGGTGGATCTGCATTGGCTGTACTGGGGTCATAGCTGAGGGTAGTGACTGTATAGTTCTGACATCACAAAGTTACAGAAGTCCTAACTGCTAGTTTTAAGGCTCAGTTTCTGAATACACGCTGTGTGTATTTCTCCATGGACTGAGTGCTTTGATACTTTCACAGTATTAATATAGAACCTAGACCTGCTTTACAATAAAAAAAGACATGGAAATTTTACTTCATACAATATGGGACCTCTAATTAAACAAAGTTACAGTAGAGAAATGCTGGATCTTCTAAGTAAAAATGTTAGATAATTATTAATAATTTTACAGGCTAAAAAGTACAATATTCCCACCATAATCTGGAGGAGTAGAAGTGTAATGTAGTATGCAATTACTGAGGTAAAATATAAGTACCACAGAGTTGGTCTAAAGTGGTGGACTAACCACTTTCCACCCCAAAGAAAAATCACTTTCAAATGCTCCATGTTCCTGTCATGAGTCCAACTCATGTAGGGACACCGCAGCATAGGACCTCAGTTGCCTGGAGACAAAATTGTATTTAGTTGACTACACAGACAGGATACTTGTTGTTGACAAGTTCATAACCTCAGTGTCAGTTTAGCTATGTCTCTCTCTCTCTCTCTCTCTCTCTCTCTCTGTTTCAGTCTGCTGAATAGCGATACATGCTCTAGACTCATTGGCACTTCTCATTTTATGAAATGGGCCGTTCAAAACCTCCTTTACATAATACAAACCTCTCTAGTGACTGTTCTGCTCTGTGGGAGAGTCCCTGTATATTACACACTCACAGTGGAAGATAGCTCAGTCAACTCAAGCCGTATAATGTGGCTAAATTACCATTTTTAAATAAGAGAAGAAGGGCAGTTTCAGCTAATGTTCTTTCAATGGTTACTGCTCAAAAATGTAATTAGTGCTCATTGTTGTCCTCTTGAAACGAGTGTCCTTATGAGAATAAGGACACTCGTCATTAAGATGCTGGGGGCTCGGCCTGTTTATATATATATATATATATATATTTTTTTTTTAATATCACTATGGCTTCTCTATAGTTTCACAGATCACATATCACTGTGTCTTTGTTTCAGCTCAGATTGCTCTACCACAGTTTTTCTTTTTCTTTTTGTCAGAAAACAAAGGAAATTGATGACTCTGTAATTGAAATATTAATTGTAGTCTACAATTAATGAGGCAGAATTAATTTCTCTTTATACACGCTTCAAGAACACCAGCCAAAAAAACCTTAATCTCAATACAAAAGCTCAGTGTTTCATTTTGTTCACAAAGTCTCCATGGAGAACGTGTGTTCCAGCCTCTGGAGATGTGCAGCACTGTCACTGAACAGCGATGTTTTTGCTCCATTGATCTCAAGCTGTGCACTTCCACTGTCAGACATGGCTGTGTTAAGATGTGGCTGCAGTAATCCCTGTATTTACAAAGTCATTCTCATGTTGAGAGCTTTGGTCTGTTCAAGGCCACTAAGCTGTTGACTTCAGCCTTCAGTCACTTTACAATGTAATGCAATGAAAAAACATCCAGCATTATTTAAGCTCAATAATGATAATAATAAACTATAGCACTTTTCAAAGTTTACAAAGTGCTTCACTGACAGCAGTAGTGCAATCATAAATACAATTTAAACCCCTAAAAAAACAACAATAAAAGCCCAATACAGACATAAACTTTTTAAATCATTCTGCTACTGATTACAAGCATTTCCAGAGTTTGGCTGCCAACATTAAAACCATGTAACTTTCACACACTTAGACAGTCATTTGATTTTTTAAAAATCATTTTAGGGTTTTTTATTTTATTGTCTGTTAGCTATGTTTATGGCCATGTGCTATGAAACTTTGAATAAATATGAATATAGCTAGCGAAATTATAGTGAAGCTGCAGATGCAACCAAGTGAGAAATAAGAATCAAATATTTATAAATAAAAATATAAAGAGTAAAGCTTTTGTTATTGCAATGGCCTATTTTTCCCACTGCTTCCCACTGACAGAATGACAGCTCCATTCTTCACAAGTTATTACAATTTTTATTGATATTATTTTTTTATGTGAAAATGAAACTATTACATTTACAGTATCTGGGGTCTGACATGATGCTGTTGTCTTCTCTATGAACCAAAACATGATGACTAATTACACTTTTGGGTAATGACACATTCATCAGAATTTAATGTGTTGTGAAAATCATCAGTGTAATATTAGAGCAATGTCAATGGCGGTCAAAGCAGCTATTTGCTAACATGATGTATCGCTGCTAACTCCAGTGATGTTGTTGTTTCACAGTAATGGATTTACTGTGTCGCATAATGAACAGAGCGACTTTTCAATATCAGCGGAATGACGACCAGGTTTCTTCTGTTCACTGCAATTAGCCGATATGGTCCATGGGTAGTGGCATGTTCAAGTGGAGCGCAGTGCACTGATGGTCCCTGTAGTCTCTTCGAGAAGAGGGTTTCATATGAGCTGTCAGTTCACAACATGACTTTCATCTGTCCATTTCTGCAGCCTCTGTGCTCTCAGCCCTCTCTCTCTCTCTCTTTTTCACAAGTACTGTACATACAACACACCCTTGAGGTCATTCATGAACGTGATGCTGATGCAGTGGTAGGTCAGAAATAATAACCTGAGCTCTGCTTCGTCCCTAAAAGGAATTTTATCTCTTGATGAACAGTTTTAATGATGCCATCCGTTACATTTCTGAATAACCCTGAATAATCTTTTATTTTTAACACGCTATGAAGTCTGGACTCTGAATATATATTTCCTAGAATTGGTTTCAAATTTTTCCCTTTTCATGTATTTTTACCTCAGATTGTCATTCCATCTGTGTGTATACTAATCTCTATGAAACAGTAATTATCTGAAACATAATATTTTGCACCTCCAGGCACATTGTTTAATCCTAATGAAACTTTTTTTCCCTCACAAGGATTTACATCCTCATTAAAATTGCAATGAGAAATATCAGTAAGGTCATTAGACACTGAGCCAAACACACATAAAGCACACACACACACACACACACACACACACACACACACATACAGGCACATTCTTATGCAGGCCCATACCACACATACACACACTTGAGATCAAACCCCCCCACACACACTTGGGCTTCAGCTATGGGAATACAGCAGCTAAATTAGCATAATGAATTGATATCAAACACAGCTTTATCCAGCCTTACAGCCTCACAGCTCCAAAGCTCCAACCAACTCTTTATCATTAATATGTCCCCTGCTAACAGCGTTAGCACGGCTGACCACTCTGAGCACGACACAATTCATCTCTGCATTGTTTTCAACCCTAATTAACTGGGTTAAGATCATAGTAACATTCCGCAGCACTCACACAAAGCACTGGAAAGAAATTATTAAAAAGGAATTTAAATTTATAAAACTGACTCACCATGCCAAAACCTGTTATAAAGGTGGGACCTATTAGCTCACATGCCACTGTGACCACTGTTCATGTTTCTCAGTAATCATTTTTCCGTCTTGACAGGCCTTTTATGATTTCTGTCACTTTAATATAGTGAGTAATTTAGCAGTGACATTTACATTATTTTCCATCTTGTAAACTGTAACTAGGCTGCATTTAGACATACAGTATAAGATTAACTAATCTGAGTCTGATTTGTGTAGCAGAAAGTAGTAAAACAGTGGAAAACGTTTGTCATTGTTAAAAATGGCTTCACCCCTGTTAGAAATGTTGTGCCTAAAAATAACCATAACAAGTTTTATAATGCTGTAGTCACTATAAGGTGATTTTGTATTGCAAGACTGGATATTTTGGCAGAAAATGAAATGAAATATATTCTCAGTGAAAATCTTATTACATTCAGTTTTAACATATTTAAAAGTTACATTTTGCAGCATGATGATATAAAGTCCATAAAATATTTTTAGGTCTCTATTTTGGTTTTCCCAAATTCATGATTGTCAACTGCAATATCGTAATGCCTTCCCATTTCTGCTTCAATTGTCTGTCTTTGGTATTCCATTCAAACAGATGGTAAAAATCACACATTGTGTGGATGGAAAACCCTCTTGAGGTTCAGCCCAGCTCCTCCACCTACACAGAGCAAACTAAATGGAAGGCTAACAGCTGGTGAGAGTTGAAAAGTGAAATCTAAAAGCCCTCTGTGCTATAGCTGCTTTAACACATGTGCTGCAACCCTGAATTTACAGACATTACCCAAAGGAGCTGTATGTGAGAACCTAAATGTGTTGAACCAGATATTGGACGGACTTTACCCTGCCAGCTCCCATGTACGAAGTGAGTGTTATGTTCGATTAAGCCCATGTGTAAATAGAGCCGGTCATTGTCCGGAGAATTCACAGCAAGCGAGTGGGTGTGTTGATGACGTTTCTGTCCTGCCCACCACACGCTCTACCTATCTCCAGTAGGTCAGAACATGTCTCACATGGACAATCTCTTGTTGTGTGCAGAGCAAAGAGGTCATATGAGAAAACAGCTTAAGAATCTCATATGCTGTTAACTGCAGCTACCTTGTAGATGTAGAGCATGTGCACACCTTGTCTGTTTGAATGAACTCCATTTGCTTAATGTATTCTCTTAGGTAAGAACAGTGCTTTTCCAACTACACAGAACACAGCCCCACAGTGAAAATATGAAATTACAGGTCTCCGTCTCGTTCCAAGTGAACTACAGGTGCACTTTGTTTATAGTGCAAACACAGCAGAGGCTAAAAAAAGATGGATTCTACAACTCCAACTTTTCCATCGTCTTTGTATACCACGGTATCTCCTTGTGTATTATAGCTTGCATTAAACCTTGTTTCACTTTGGTAGATCAAGAACATTATTCCACAAATGGTTATAATAAGAAATTTACTAAAAGTACATACTTTTGAAGAGAAATGTTGTAATCGTTTCAATCCACTACATTTATTTGTGAGTTTTACGTCAAGATTTTAGATACAAAACATGATGAGAATATAGAGCATTGTTACAGATTAAACTAACCAACAGTTTACAACGTAGTTAGAATTAGCAGGTTATTTTAAGAATCCTGTTATTTCCTTTTCTCACAGTTTCTGACAGTTGGTTTTGTTGGGTTTATAAAGAGCGACTGATTCTTAATTGAACTGACAGCAGTGTTGGGTAGAGAGTGACATACATGTACTTTGTTGATAGTTCAACTACATTCATATGTACGTAGTGATTCAAGTATTTAAATTACTTTTTGCCATTTTTGTGTTAATGAAAGGAATTTTTTTTTTTATCTTTATTTTAGCATTGCTTCTCTGGGCCGCTGTGAAGGAGTGACCCAGACAATGCATTCATCAGGCAGACACCATCACACCCTTGACCTTTGTGTAGTGCATGTGCATAAGCTAAGGACAGGCGTTGCTCAGTGGTTGCACAGCAACAACGTCATTATGGATACAAAAATCCAAAGCCGACATTAAGTGCAATTTCCCATGATGAATGGTGGGGTATTTTATTTTTTTGGTTCATGAATAAACAAGTAGGCACTTTTTATAATAAACTTAATTAAGTGTCATTTTTTACTAGCATGTGTCTTTTTTGTGATATATTTTGTTATAATTTCACATGTACAAAAAGCTGCTTTTTCTAACCAAACTATATTTCTCTTTAAGGGTAGTGGTTTTGCTGTAGTTCAACTTCTTTCAGAGTAAAGTAAATGGTAGCTTGCGAAGCTGTTTTTTCAAAGTAACTTCCCTTCCCCAACACAGACTGTCAGAGATCCATTTAAACCCAAGCACATTTTATTATCAGATACTTTACTCTCAGCATTTGTTCAGTTGTTTCACATTTTTACACGATCAGCATTTTCAAAGCAGAACTTACACTTTAAAAGGGGTATTTTTACAGTGCGGTATTGCCACTTACATAAGTAAAGACTGTGATATGAATACTTTCTCCATCCCTGTGGTTATGAGATGTATTCAACAAAACAGCTTCTGCTCTCTAGCATATTTCTTATATGGATCCATGCATACACAGCTCTGCTCTTCTGTGATATAGAAAACACAAGCCAGCACATGTTTTGAATATATGAATTTATGACGCAACAATACAGTATGCCAACATAGTTCAATATGATGCATCTGCAGCAAGCATCCTGACAGACAATCAGACTGAAGGAGACATGTTTCTGAGGAAGAAACTGAAACACGTTCTGTATCATATGGTAGGTGGGACATAATTAAATAAAGTACACACAATGCTTATGTATTTTTTTATATAGTATATTTAATCGCACTCAGAACGTGGCCTAGGTTTTCATTCCAAACACTTCAACTGGAAAACAGACCTTCAATCAGAGGGGAGAAACTAATTAGTTTAATCACCTGCTGTGTTTGACTACAACAAAAACCTGCATGTGCCTCTATAGTATTCTCAGTGTACAAGGTTCTCAGTGACCCAAGGTTGCGTAGCACAGGTTTCACTAGACAGCCTTGTTGGAAATGTTTTGCCTGACCTAACATGATGAACAATTTTTTTGGTCTTTTGTTTCTTATTCTTTGTCCTTTTCCACTATTCAGAGTACATACATGAGTCATGTTTATCAATTAATCAGAGGGGAGAAACTAATTAGTTAAATTGCCTGCTGTTGTGTTTTGACTGGAAGAAAAACCTACCGTTCTATAGTATTCTCAATGGCACGGGTTTGGTTGGAAGTGTTTTGCCTGGACTAACACAATTATTTATTTTTTCTTGTTCTTTTGTTCTTTACTTCCCTTTTCTTTGTCCTTTCCCACCATTCACTCTTTAAAATTAATCTATATTATGATGAGGCAGCTTTCGTACACAATATTAGTCTTTGCTACCATTTTTAGTTTTTATTTTCAGAAGATGATGAAAGAGAAGGTGTAGAGAAGCGGTGAAAGTGATGAAATGTTCACTGTATTGTTTTGGAAGAAATAGACCATAATGCTAGATGAAACTTTGTCTTTAGTTTGTTTTAACAATCTTTTTCTACCGTTATGCTTCCTCCATCTTTAACAATTAACTTCTAAAAGACAATCTGAACGCAGCAGAATGTGATAAATGTGAATTTCAGGGAGACTGAACAAAATGATGAAGGCATGATGCATGTATCTGTCGATGCTCCGGGTAGAGATGAAGGGAAAGGGTGGAATGAGAGAATGAGAGACAGAGGAGGAGACATAACAAATTGAGGCCAGTTTACCCTTTTCTACCCAGCTATCTAATTTATCAAGAACATAAATGACCAAACAGAGTGGAGTTTGATTTTTGAAAACTGGAGCATAGCATTATGTTAATTTATAACAGTGCACTTTGTCGCATGATCTTACACTACAATATTAATGCATCTTCTCTTCTCTTCTCTTCTCTTCTCTTCTCTTCTCTTCTCTTCTCTTCTCTTCTCTTCTCTTCTCCACCACCTCTTGTTGATTATATTTGAAATACCAATCACAGTGAGGCAGCAGGGAGGCTTCTTAATTTATTCTGCTCCAAAGTAGTAAAACCTTCTGGTTGAGCCTCCTAGGATGGGCATCATCACAATGATGATAGCTTTTACATTGTGTGTGAATGTGTGTGTTTATGTGTGCATGCGGGTCGACTAAGGTAATTCTAGAACTGCTGCTCTAGCAGATTGTAAATCGTGCTCTGCACCCCTGCGTGCACCACCTGCAGTACACGAGGTCTTTATGTGTTTGAGTCTGTATGTGTACATATACCTCTGTGGGATTCATCGCAATAGTTTTCACAATGTGTATTCAAATTAAATAGGCTGTGGATGCCAGAGTCTCTCTCACACTCACACACTCCAAGCCAAGTGCAGCTTTCGGCTTCCTGTGTGTCTCTTGTGTGATAAGGGCCCTATATGTCAAACAGATTGCAGCCTCTTCACCAGGTCCGTATTAATCCCCGGGGACGCGTGAGCGATAGCTGAAAGTAGTTTAGACAGTTAAGAGTCTCATGCTCAGAAAATATTAGGACATTTATTATTTGATGTGCAGGGGAAGCGCAGATTAAAACAAACTAAATCACGATCATTACTGCTGTGGCAGATCCTGTCTGTAAATGGATGATGGTAATAACAATCGATATATAATGGTAATTCTACCTGTGCTGCATGTCAGAGCAGCAAAATGCTTCCACTGCATAATGTTAGTTTAGGTAGAGCACAGAGGATGTGCTTGCATGAGCTGTTTGATTCATGCTTTACAGTCATCAGCTGAATGGAAACATCCAGTAATTCCTCTGCCACCCCAACCTGCTGTGTGTGTGCTATATTTTTAGTACAGATGATTGTATGTATTTGTTTGTTTTAGCAGAGTCGCTAACTATGCTATAAATGCCCTGTTCCTTTACTGAAGTGTCTCTGAGTACACTAATAGTTTTTTTCATTACCGATGGTGTTTTTAGGGAAATGTACGGGGGCCCTGAGAGGTCAACACGCCGCAACTTAAGAAAACACATGCAAATAGACAAATCACAAACAAATTCAGAAAACATCTTCATCAATTTGACAAGAAATGCGCTGCAAATACTCACAACACAACCAAATATACAAACACGCTGCAAGTAGCACAGACGACAAAGGAAGTGATTCCAGGGGACACAAAAAAGTCACACACACACACACACACACACACACAAACGTTGTTTTGTGTCCCCTGGAAACACTTCCATTGTTGTGAGTATTTGCGGCGCGTGTTGTCAAATTGATGAAGATTTTTTTTCTGAATTTGTTTGTGTTTTGTCTATTTGCATGTGTTTTCTGACTGATCAAATACAAATTGCCAAACAGAGTGCGGTTTATTCTCAAACAACCCTGCAACTGTATCTTGGTATCTACATCAGACACACGCTTTAGTGTTTGAACTGCTTTAATTTGATAAGCACTAGGAACAAACAGGAATAAACTAGAGCCCAAAAGCCAAGCCAATGTAAACCGCAGTGATATGAGCAAAAATCCTGAATACAGCTGGGAAATTCCATCCAGTTGTGATGAAACTGTAATTGTCCCTGTGTCTTTAAAAATGGAAGATGTGTGGGAAGAGAGATACAGCCTGAAGGTCTTCTATGGAAATAACCAATTAAAATATAAAAAGCTCCAGGTATTGTGTGCCAAACGTTTCGGAAAATTAAAATGACTGGCTCCTGTATTTGAGTCTCATGAATGATGTAAACGTTCCTCAGTGAATCTACTGCTCGCAGTCAGCCTCCGTGTGAAAGCCTCCGCAGTTGCTTCATTCAACACAGGCTGTGTTGAAGCTCAATAGGCCTTTACCTCTTACCTACAGGCTCACTGATATGGGCCTGGCATTTACAGAGAGAAAGGAGGTTTTGTTCATTGATTTTGATGCTTTGCCAGCGAGTTTCCTACGACAGTGACGGATGAGATTGACTGGTCTTTATTCTTTTAATCTCAGGTCATTTTTCCTTTGTATGTCATTGCCAATAGACTAATGGAAACTCTAGAAACTTGAGGGGGACTGAAGTTGAAGTGAAATGAAATGACTAAAAATGAATACATTTAAATAGTTCAGTAAAAATAGTTCAATAAAAAATAAATTGGCACAGATGGAGGAGATACCTCTAAACATGTTGTTCACCCTTTCTTAAACGCCATTTGCTTTCTTCACAGTGGCTGAGTAAAAGAAAGACACGTCTGATGTTTTTTTTTCCGAAACATCCTCTAAAGAAAGTAGATTGAAGCTCTTCCTGCCAGAGATCAATTCCTTGCCCTCAAAGGGTCAAATTCGGGATTGATTTCCCTCAGTCCATTTTCCCACACTGAGAACTCTCTGAAGCAGTCAAACGTTTCCTCGGGAACAATGGACAGAACAAATACTTCCATGAGGAAGGCTGTGTGGAGCACTTCACCGTCTGCCTCCCCCTGTGAACATAATTTCCATTAACACTCTCAAACCTCTTCCCACTCAAGGAAATTATTCTCTACAGCTCTCAACCAGTAATGGTAATCATGATTATTATGGCAGCAACATGTTCTACACGTTTTTATTGTGTGAATCTGAATACAAATGTAGCTGTTTCTTTTTTATACTCAAAAGTCAATGTTTTTGCAGACTTGTTAATTCAGTTTAAACATATCATATCTGAGCTTCAAAATCGGTTGTTGTTTGGACTCAGAGGTTTCCATTGTGAGTGTTGGTCCTTTAAAATCTGGCAAGTTTTAGTTAACAGCTTAACTATTTGGCTTGGCTTTATATACTGCATCATTTTGCCCTTATTTGTTGTAGAAGTACAATAACTGAGACAAAGGGCTGCCAGCAAAATGTTACGACATGAGTGATCTATTTTGAATGTGCAGTGTGAACCTGAGTTGAAAGCCTGAATTATTATGCGAGCCAGGCCCTGATTACTGGGGATTTGGTTGTGTGCAGAGCCATGTTATTACAACTCTTTCATCATGACAAGGACTTACACATCTGCCAGCCCTGAAATCCAGTTTGCAGGAGGCAGGCTTTACTTGATGGGGACATCCCTGCTGGAAACTAAATGATTCAAGTCATAGTTTCAAATTATTCTGCATAAATAAACTTCTCTATTGTTCAGTCCAGATTCAGTTATGTGATGGTATGTGTTATATGTGATGGATATTTCTGACATGACTGTTTTCCAGTGATACTGTCATTACATTAGGGCTGGGTGTTGCCATTGATTTCCCAGATCAATTCAATTCTGATTCATATTGGTCCCGATTTGATTTGATTCAATATTGAGTCAGTCAGAGATATATCAGTTATGATATCAAGCTTGATTTGATATGAATGAGATTCTCAGAGAACTAATGCTTTGAATTTGATCTGTAACCTAGTTCGTTATTAGAAATATTAATGTTTATGTTACTAATGGACCCCAAAGCAGTTACACTGATGCACTTTTAATTTAACAAAACCAACAGTTTAGACGCACAAGAAATAATGCATTGTTACATGCCCCGGTGCACCGTCTACAGCCTGTGACAAACAGCTTCTTCTTCCATCGGCTTCTTCTGCTTCTTCTACATCTTGCATATGGATTCGTGTTTATCCAGCTCACCGCTGTCCTCATAGTTTTTTAATCCAAAATGCAACCACATATCTGCCTTTAGACATGTGCCTTAGTGGAGCCGCATCTGCCATGTTTTTGCATCTCACGTGACCAGATCTCGCTGCATGTGAAGGGTCGTCACGCAACAATAAGGGGGTTATAGCTTGACACATCCACGGGAGACTGTAAAATGCATAAATTAGAAGATCAATCTCAGGATTTTATGAATCAATTTAAGCCTGAAAAACATTTTTTTCAACCCAGACCTACATTACATTATTGGTTTAATTTGGGTTGCTCCAGGGAATAGATACATGCTGTGTTTATTTTTGACATGATGACACTGACATGTTGGATTCATTACTGTATGTTGTAAAATGTTTCCAGAAAATTTTATTTTCTGCCTTTTGTGCCTGTTCATTTAGATTTGTTGTCTTCTTGTGTTTTTTAGGTAAGAGGGAAGTCTTTGAACCTGTGCCCACCGTGTGTGTGTGTGTGTGTGTGTGTGTGTGTGTGTGTGTGTGTGTGTGTGTGTGTGTGTGTGTGTGTGTGTGTGTGTATGTTTGCTTATCCACGCTCCTGTCTGCCAGGGCAGTAACACCATCACTGAATTGGGAAGAAAACGTAAGATTTCACTACACACACACACACACACATACACACACACACACACACATACACACACACACACAGGCACACGGCTTATTAAGGCTGCTTCCTGCGTACTCATCTTTCTAACAAGACTTCCACCCTGATGGCTTTTTGATTTGATTTCAGCTTCAGTTTGTGTCATTCCAAGCTATTTGATTAGAAGTTCCAAATGAAATCAGCAGGATGTGAAGGAAATCAAAGCTTCTGCATATTGGGTTGAAATGTTTTTTTTTACTTTTTTATTTTTGAAAAGGAATCTCATTCAGTAGGTCTCCAGGAATGGTGCAGCGCATGAGAATGGTGGAGGAGCACCTGTGCGATATAATCCACTTTCATAGAACAGGCGTGCCTTGATTACTCTGTGAATTCGTGAGATAGGGCTTGCTTGTTGTTGTTGTTTAGAATTGCTTTTAGCAGGGGGATACAAAATAATTGAAGTACAATGCTTCACAATACAAGAACAGCATACCTTGTGTACATCTGCTCTGCTTTGTAAAGATGGGAATTGTGATGCAGGATGATTGCTGGCAGTGTGGAGAGAGGGTTTAGACATTTAACAGGAATAGCTGATGCACTCAGATGAATATTTATCTAGCGTAATGGTATCTGTAGAGGAATACGATATGTGGACAATAAGGCATTAAGATGGAAATCAAGACAGCAGCACTGACATTTGGAGTTTTAAAACTTTCTCAGTGTCGTTGTTTCTCTGTTTAGGTCCTGACCCAGTTCAGTAAATTTGGACAATTTACCCTCTGGCAAGACCACTTTAGAGTTGGAAGCAGATCATTAATGCAGTAAGAAAGACTATTAATGGGTCATGCATATTTAGCAGAATGTACTGTTATTTTTATTTTATTCAAGAAGTAAACGGCCACAGCATGTTTAAATAAGTGTGTGTATGTCTGTGTGTGTGTGTGAGCTTTCCAGTTGTAATCTTGAGTTAGAGTTGTTCAAACATTATGCTATGTTCAGGGATCAGTTTTGTCGCTGACACTCATCTACAGCTGTGATCTGCTTCACCGGAGGGGGAATCTCTGAGGGTCGACCATTCTTTGTCCTTTGATAGAGACATGCTGTGAAGCTGTGAGTGTTTCCATCTGTCACCTTGTCATTTGGCTCCACATTTTCATCCTTCCCTCTCTATCGGCCATGTTCCATCTCGCTCTTTGTTGTCATTTATTCTCCTTTTTCTCTCATGTCATTTCTGAGCCAAATCCACAACCTAAATTGTCTGTCTGTTATGAATTTCCAGCCCCCACTATGTCTTTAATGCACAGGGACAGACTGTTCTTCCCAGTTTTGACGATTCATCTCCTTTTACGTGTGACAAAACAGGACATTCATGTCCTTTCAGGGCCCAGATAATGCTCTCATGAGAGTCCAGTCTCTCACTTTCAGCCTCCTTTGAAGACATTCCCAGTTCTGCCCTTCCTGCTATTTTTTTTCTCAGCTCTCTGCTCTGACTCAGAGCCTCATATCTTGGCGAGCTCTGAGCCTCTTCCCTGATCCGCTAAGGACTTGTTTGATTGGCTATACAAAATCATTTCTATATTAGAATTTCAAGCAGCAGCAGCGGGGAGAGTGTGAGGAAGGGACAAACACAAGTATTTGATATTGCTCTTGTACTTTGAATATATAATGACAGTGTTGCAGTGATTACAGAACCCGAGGAGAGACCATGCCCTGACCAGACCTCTGTGGATACACTGGGCCTTGGACGATTTTAAATCTTCTTGAAGGGATGTGTCAAGTGGTGCAGAAATCAATCCAGAGTCCAAAAAGTCCAGTAACAGGCTTTCAGAAAAAACCCTCAACTCTTAGGAAGCTCTGGGCAATACTGTCATTAACAATTAAGTGGAAATAGTTGATTAAAATTCCAGTATAAGGACTGGTTGGAAATGTGTCTCTCTCTCACTTAAGGTGTCACCTTCAGATCAAACAATGGATTAAATGCCTTCTGATGGTTTCAAGTGGAATCATTCAATTATGAAAGATGTCTTAATCAGACTGCTGGAGAGCTGAGCTTTTAAACACTCATGTAATCCTCAAACATCAAGTTTGTTCTGGCAAATTCAATTCAAAAGACAATTTGGCCCTTTTAACAGTCCAAAATATCTCATGTTGTTTTAAACAATAGAACTGGACTGAACAGATCAAGGCTGTGGCAAATAATCATATATTGATGTCTGCAACTTTAAACTGACTTTAAATTAGATTTAAACTTTAAACTTTAAATTATGTATGCATGCACACAGGATTGATTTCATGGCCAGTGCTCCATTAATAATTTGGAATTTTAAGTGGGTACTTTCTCAGTGCATCATCTCTTACTAAGTGATTGCTGATAAAATTACATCATGTACAAGTCCAATAACAGGAGCCATAGTGGATATTTATGATGAGTACAAGGCAGCCAGGAGGAATAAGGCTGATGAAAAACTGTGTCGAAACAGTTACATATTTTCTAATAGATGACTTAATCCTCTAAGTAAAAAAAATATAGATACAAAAAAATAAAAAACTTAATGTGGACCACATTCTATTTATTTTTCTCCACAGCGCACTTTACCTCATAGGTGTTTTGAATTATTCTGGCTGAATAGACTTCTTCTTAGGTAGGCACTGGTTGTAGCAATTCTGGAGTGCAGTGCTGCATTCATTTAGATATCCCAGTTCCACAGTTCTACAATTATGCAGGCTTGCACTTCCCAGGACTCTTAAATAGACTCCATCATTAATGCTGTTAGTTACACTGATACATCTCCAAGTATCTGCCCTGAAATCTGTTGCTACCTATCATTGTGGATATATTTTCTATATGAGTAGCAAATATTTTTCAAATTGCTTTTCATTAAATGTGATTATGAAGAAATGTTCCTTCAAGGCCGTGTTTTGGTGAGAAAATAGTTATTGCTTCCCAGCATGATTTAATATTAGTTTGACGTTATGATTCTGCAATTATTACCTGTCAGTGCTGAACATACAATGTGAAAAACTTGCATGATACATCACCTCATTTGGCACCTAGTTGTGTTCAATTTGCATGCTATTATTTAAGAGATTTTCAGCTTCAAATTAGTGCATGATTCTGCACTGAGAGTTTTGCAAATCAAAGCTCTCTTGTGAAGAATTACCAAGGTGTTAGCTTCACCACCTCAACAGCTGCAATAAAACTAATCATAAGAATCAGGGAAAGACACAAATGTTTGTTCTTCAGGCTCTATGTAGCTCCACAGTGTCAAAAGTTAAAGGGTTCAAAAATAATTGGACAAATACAAGTGACATCCCAAAAAATTATCATATTTAATATTTTATGGAAAATCCTTCACAGTCAATGACTTCCTGAAGTCTTCAACCCACTTACTCATTGCTCCTTCCCTGGTGCTCAGACGCACAAGGGAGAACTAGAAAATGGCAAATGACATGGTAATAAACCATGGAGCACAGGTCTTACATATCGCCGGACAGTCATTTGGCCCTCAATGGCTCTTTGGCACAGCAAGTCCAGAACGCTCTCCGGGATGCAGGCGGATATGTTCCCTTGTTAATGATCAAGAGAAGACTTTTATGACCATAACTTCAGAGGATTCACCACAAGATTCAAATGCAGAAAGAAATGGTTTGAAACCAAAGTCCCATTCACTGATGAGACGAAAATCAACCTCAAAATGATAGAAAGAGGAAAGTGTGGAGTAAAAAAAAACAACAAAACAAAAAACAGCTCATGATCCAAAGCCACCATCTCAAATGTGGTGCCGATTTTTCTATGGCTTAGGCATGTCTGGCTGCAGATGAATCTGGCACACTAGCCTTTATTGATGATTTCACTGCTGACTGAAGCGAATGCAGAGACATCCAGGAGCATTCTGTGTGCTCATAGTCACCCAAATGCATGAAAATTCATTGGACAACATCATTCAGCAGGAATATCCTTGACTGGCTGACTCAGTCACCGGATCTGAGGCCAACTGAGCTGCATTCCACAGGCTGAAGGTAGAGAGACCCCCCAACAACCAAGAGCTGTAAGTGTCTGGATGCCTGGGAGAGCATCACCAGAGAGGGGACAAAGCCTCTGCTGATGTCTGTGGGTCAAATACTTGCAGCAAAGGATTTTCCACATAATATCAAATATGATGATTTTGTTTGTCCAATTACTTTTTAACTTTGGGCACAATATGATGAATGGCCTTTATCTCACACGCAATTCTTACTAAACCTACCAAGATTAAAGCTGAGACTCGGTACTGTCCAAATACCATAGTCTGGACTGCATTACATGAGGCGAATATTCTGCTACATATTAAAATGAAATAGTTGTTTGTCAAGAAAAGGAACCAAACAATGACAAAACAGCCCAAAACCTACAATCCATTCCTCTATGCAAGCAACATGCCAGGCCAGCTGACGTCTGTGAGGGCTCTTGAAGTCCACTTCATCTCCATTACTCCCATACATCATCCGTCTTTTAAACGGCATTCACAGTCCTTTTGACACTTGCTATATTAACTGGCCTTACATTGCAACACAAGTATGTTACTATCCTGCCATGCATGATCAAGCATGAATATATCAAGCAGCCTTGGTTTGGTTTACTAAAGCAAAACGTTCTCCACTCTCTGCTAAAGGGCAGTGTGAGTCAATGTCAGATGCTTGTGGCACTCAGCTTTCTTCTATTCTTTTTTTTTTTCTCTTTTCCCTCCATCCATCCCATCCCCTGTCTTACCTGCTGTGTCCACAGGATACTGGCGCATGCTGAAAAATCCTGTTTGAAGTCTTCATTATTTCTTTTTATCTAATTTTTTATGTCAGTCTAGACATTGTTGCTTTTCACAGTCAGTGTATGATCCTGTGTCTCATATCTGAAGCTGGTGTCTGGTCAAGCTGATAATAATATAATATCAATAATAATGATAATATATATATTTATATATATACGTATATATAATGATATAAAATGAAGGGGAGATGGTGTAAACGCATGGACAGGATACAAACCTAATTGCAGAACAACATGGATGCTAAATGATTGATGGTTTCAGAGGCCGAACACTGAGTGCAGACATCAGCCTGAAAAACAGGATGAATCACTAAGTCCATAATGTTCTTTGCTTTCATAAGGTATTTTAGAGAAATCTGTGTTGCTTTGCATCAGGGGAATTTTGGATTACTCTCATGGCTGCCTGTCAGCTATAGATGCTGTTGGCTGTTGATGACCCTAAATGCTGTACGTCTGCCAAAGTATTCTGTCTGAACAGTGAAGGAGCGGTGAATCATCAGGTTGGTGCTACAGTCCTCTGCTCGCACAAAAGACAAACACATCTTTCATGTGTCTCAAAATTCTTTGCAAACAGAAGACAAAAATGAAAATTACATTTAGCTTTCACAACAAATTGAACTGACATGTTTTTAAATACAAATATTTGTTGCTTGATTGCTGCTTTAACAAAAACTTAATTTATTTTCCTTCATTCCTTCACTTTACCTTTAAGACCCAGTCAGTCTTTTCTGAATTAGTCTTTATACTGTTATTCATGGGTGATCTACTAGACACACAAGGTGGCATACTGTACTCACACTGTAGAGTACAGTAAAGCATGCTTTCACACAATGTGTGATTGTATGAAAGCTGTTTGTTTGCAGTGGCATCTGTTTGCAGCGCATATATAGACTCATAAAGGACATTTTGACTTTTCAGTCAGGGAATATTAATAACTGCTGCATTTAATGTAGGTATTCCAGTTGCCCAGGGGGCCATGATTGTCCCCAAGCTAGCACCACCACAGGGATGGTGAGTTGACTGCCAACTGTGTGTTTAATGATATTGTTCTATGAAAATAATTTTAACAAAAACTACAACAAAAAAACAAACAAAAAACTGTGGTAATTAATCATTGAAAATGATATTTAATTTTACTACACTGTAATTTAGCTGTTTCTTCTTCATTATCTGAATATTCTCCTGCCAAACCTTGTAAACAGAGCCAATGTTAAGTCTTTAACTTGGCACACAGTGAAGAATCCGGGGTACAATTTTGAAAACAAAACTGCAATACATAAACTGGAAAGAAATTATTGAATTTTCTAAAATGTGGTTTACAAATTCCTGATAAACTAGAGATTATATTTCAGTCATGTATCAGTATTAATGAAAGCAATACTGTCCTGAAGGGATGTTGGCTAAAAATCTTTACTGGTTCTTACATTTGAAAAATGTTACATTGCCTAAATCAAAATTTGTCAAAACTAAATAAGAATAAAAAAGCAGGTTGATTAACAAGCATTACTGCTGCTCCTGTTATACTGTATGTGCTGTGTTCAGTGTTAACGTTCTCGTCGTAGAAAGCTGCAGTGGTCCATCAAGAGTCTGCCATACATTTTGTCCAACAGTGTCTTTTTGCCAAACTCTGTGATATGAAATTACTAGCTTTCCAAGTGGAACAAACAATTGCCAAATAACTCATCTGGCACTTTCAGCCATGGTCGTCCTCGTCCATTTAATCTCAGTACATTTTAGTTGTCAGTCATGTAGTCCTCATTGTTTCAGGCTAAATGATGTGAAACCTGTTGAATATAAAAGCTCCTCCGAAACAACTGGGTCTTCACAGAGTCCTTTCTGTGCAAAGACACAGTGTCTTCTCATATGGTCATTGGCTAAAAAGCCTCTCACAAGCTTATCATTGATTTGATGGATAAATCTCACACACTGAGAGTTGTTTTAATGTGTGTGATAATCATATGATAATAGATTTTGATATATTACTGCAAATTAGCTTTTTAACCTCCCATTGAATGAGTTTTAGTGAGTAATTTTCTTTTGGGATGGATTTGATTTGAATATTACACATGTACACATGTGTATTAGCATACACACCAGCGAGCAGAACAGTACACTGGACAGATACAAGGTAATAACACAGAAAAGACATCTATCTCTTCATGGGCCTTCCTTGTGTGATGGGTTGTTGTTGTGTGTTTGTGTCTGAGTGTGAGGCACAAAGTGGTCCACAGAGATGATGCTGTAAAACTTTTCACTGCAGTGGATTGCCATTATACCATCTCCGCAGAAAATACATGTTTCTAATTGGCTACCAGGGGTCGTTTAAAACAGCAAAAGGAAAAGGAAACCACCTTTCTTAATCAGAGCAAAACAACCAGCTGCAGGTTTAGGTTTGTTTGCAGACAGAAAAAACAGCAGCCTCCTGAATGTGTATGTGCAATTTCTGTACAGTGTTAAAAGTTTTGTAGCGTGCTAGTTTCGGTGAAGTCCCCATCGCCCGTCAGATCATTAGCCTCTATCTGAGCAGCCTGATACTCTGCACCTTTGTTGCCTTTGTTGAAATATCTCTTCGAGCACTGACAGATAATATGATTCTTATTCATACCAGCTGAATTGATAATCCCATTACACGATAGGAGGGTAAAGCTGTGCATCCTCAGCCGGGCGTCATTTTCAGCTAGCTGCAGGGTTATCTCTGTCTCTGAAGCATACTGCTGAGCTGGAGCTGGATGGCTCTTTACTTCATATTGAATTCTGGGATTTGTGAAGCATTCTCTTCCCATCATCCTTAAGACTGTTACATCACTCTATGAAGTACTTTTTTTGCAGTCCAAGTGGGGCCTAAGGATGATAATGTCTGTCAGCTGATTCATCCATCCAACACTTTGATCCAGAGAATAATAAAGAAGATATCCCTCTGATCCATAAGTGGGTATCTCAAAAACTAATGGGAGACTTCCAATATAGTGCTGTGGATATTATTAATGGTCCCTCTATATCTTTGGTTTGTGGTGATCCCATGACTGTATGTCAAGTTGCCACCTCAAGCGTAGTCTGGACAAATAGATGTGAAAATTTCATTCATGGATGCTCATGGTGCTCAGTGGATAGAAACACTCTATACTGGACACTTTCTGCAACACCCTAAGATCAAACTTCAAACTTGCAGATAAGAGATTTTATATTGTAATTCATAGATTGTTGTGGATTTTCCTGAGCAACTCTTTGATCATAAGGAGATATATTATTTTCATTTTAATAACCCATTCCTTTTGAGCGGGTTTTTTGTCTGACACTGTGAGCCCTCACTCAGACAAATTTGCGAAAACAAGACCTTTTTTAGCAAACAGATTTTTGATCATTAAAAGTATGCTAGCAGTTCATTTTTTCAATGTACCCATGTATGTACAGACAACAATCATTGGATTACTGGATTTTTTTTAAATTTTTTATTCACAATGGATACCTGACATAATGATATCTTTAGGAAGTGAGTCACACTGAAACTAATGTGTCATGTCTCTGTGTTAAGATTTAAATGAGTTACAACTTTGAAAAGAGGTGTGATTTTTTTTTTTTTTTTTAACTCACTCACTTCATGCCATATCTTTCCCCCACGTGTCGCCCTCTGCACCTCCCCTTCCACTCTCTCACGCCCGCCTGGGAAAAATTTGCCTTGCAGTTTGAAAACCTTTGCTCCTTCAGGCCAAACCTTACTACACCTTACTACTTGTAAAGCTGTAAGTTCAACTAAACCCGTATGTCGTTTGATCTGACATCCACAGATGTGAGTTGTAATAAACCGCCGCCTCTAGGGCCTGCTACAAGGTCTTGATATATGTTCTTGACTTTTTTTATTTCGTGATTATGTTCATCTTTAAGAAAAATGTTAACATACCAAATAGATCAGAGAACTTGACTGTGTTCAAAATTAGAGCTCTATTTTTGAACCATGCAAATTTATGCAGTAAATATGCCCCTCACAGCCCAATACGTGATTATTTTTATCTCTCACTCTGCCCTTTTCATCTCATCTCTCATGTTCCACATCCCTTCCCTCGTCGTCCTCCATCCTCTCTCCCTCCACCCCACTACTTCTCTTAATCAACAGTCTAGTAATGATATACTGTATGTCATCTTTCACAGAGCCCAGATAAGCCCCCTCGTTTTTTTTTTTTTTTTCAAAAAATTACCTTGGGTGTGTATTGGTAAGAAATGTGTCAGGGCTTGCTGGAGCTTGAAGCTGTTCAGTTACAATGATCCACTCCACTGGGCTGTAGGAAGCTATTGTGAACTCCAGATTAATAGCAGTGACACAAACACGCCCTTCAGCCCCCTCAGATCTCATCAAGTCTACATTCAGTTACTCAGTAGAGTGAAGTAAAGACATTCTGTCCTGAAAGGTGAGAATGGAGCGGTGTGCTTACAGGGGTGCGAGTGTGGGCTGATGTGTGGCACCAGGTTAAAGCTTATTTGTGAGTCTGCGTCAGTGCTTATATATTAATCAAATTCCTGCTTGGTAGCATAAAATAATTTTGCTGTTCTCTTCGTGATGTTAATCTGCCCGGAGAATTTATCATTATGGCACATGGATTTACTGCTCACGTCTTTCCAGCTGAGACCGAAGATTTAAACCTCATTGTGAATGACGTATAAATATAAAATGTGCAGACTGTTTACTGCAGTGTGCTCACCTCAACTTTAATTCAGACATTCATGAATCTCCTCTGAACTGAGGCTGTTTATATTGTTGTGATTATGCATGTTATCTCCCACACAAAAGCCTGGAGATTTAATCACACACATAAAGAGGATCATACTTCAAAGAGGGGGGCGAGCAAGAGGAGAAAAAGCGACTGTGAGGAAAATGTCTATAATCTTTGGATCTTAATGCAGTGATGCTGTATGTGCATCCGATCAATAATTTCCTGGTCCTGCTTGGTGCATAATGGCACTACTCTGTTTGATAGCTTAGCTACTAACACACTCCCATAAGGGTTTTACCAATGCACGGTACGTTGCTAAGCAACGTAATTAAATAGCATGGGTGGGCAGCCCCTATTGGCATATAGGTTAAGTAACTTGCTATCAGTCACTGAAACTGATAAACATACAGTATTTGTGCGTTTCCACTAAGTGTACAGTTGTTGATTAATATGGCCACTCCATAATAGTGATTGCAGGAAAAGGTTACACACTTAATCAGTGTCAGGAGTTTAGACTGTGACAGTATCACTTCTTCTCAGCTGTCTAAGAGGGTCTCCACCATGAAGCAGCACACTGTGTGTTATAGTAAATGTATTTATCTGCTTGTCAGCAGCATGAATGTTTGATGATCCTCTGACTTTTTGTCCATCGCCATCATTCGGTTGACATTTTTGATTTTTTTAAGAAACATCTCGACAACTATTTGATGGATTGGTGTGCAAAAACATTCTGATCAAAGCTTTCACTTATCCACTGGCATATCTCAAAATCTACTGGACTATATTAGCACAAGATTTTGGACATTCAGGGTTCACAGAACATAAATCCTAAATATCTTGGTGATCACTTACTTAAATAAGCTATTTGTAAGTTTTGCTAATGCTGCATAGGTAACATTAGCATTAACAGCTTTTTACTTACCAGTCTAAAAATAATGAAGTTCAGCATTACACTTCATTCCTTTACTCACCATGAGGTGTCTCCTGCGGTGAAAAGCAACGCCAAAGTTAATTCTTGTCTCTATCGTATCTTTTCTTCTACGGAAGTTAGTGACCCATTGCAGCCTCCAATCTGCCCTGAAGATGTAGCGCTGCTCAGAGGGCGTATTAAAACCTCGTCTTGTAAATGCAACAATGGCCGAAGCTCTTGTCAAGTGACAATCACCACAAGAAACCACGTTCACTGGCAGAAATAACTTACACATAGCTCCTTCAACGTTCATGATTCATGATTACAGCAATAACCATGTGGTTAAGGTTAAAGAATTATCTTGGTCGTTGTAAGAAAAGAGAACGATGACTGTGCATGATCAGCCTATTACCAGGTAATGCCCTCTTTCTGCTGGTCATATATATATATATGTATATGTATATATATATATATATATATATATGTATATGTATATATATATATATATATATATATTTTATTTATTCACATTTATTATATTCCTCATCATCATCAAGTTGAGTGATCAACACAGTTGTTGGCGCAGATAGTGTTTGCAACATTCACATTCTTAGCTCGACAGCTTTTTCTGTTTAATGACCATGCTTTCAACTGACAGACATCATTAGCAGCAGTTAATTGTTAAACACTGTAGTGTTTGAACAACAATGATTGAATGGTAACAGATGCTTTGGGAAAAATCTAAACAGTGTGGGTAGTGATGACATGTGTTCACCTGAGATTGCTTATACTAATCAGAAACAAAACAAGAAAAAAAAAATTTCAGCTATGTTGTTCAACCTCTGAATTTTCTAATTCTCTTTGGAGGAGAGATCTAACAACAAAAAAAGTCATGCATTTCAAATACAGTCAAATTTTAAATACAAACTCTTAACACTTTAGAGAGAGCAACTAATTTCACCACTGAGCCACAGTGCATTCGTTTCTTGACTTATTGTGGATAGGCATCAGATCTAAGAGATGCTGTTTTACTGCTGCTGCAGGGGCTAAAGCAGATAAGAAGCAATGAAACACTCCGGCTGTTGCTCTGTAGCTGTAAATATGTAGAGAGGAATGACTTTTACTGGAGACCAGTCACGTGCTACAGAACAGTGGAGGGAGACAGCAGGAGGACCATCACTGAAGGCCAGCGTCTCCTGAAGATACTGTGTTGTTTTATACATCAGTATGGGAGTACAGTACCTGAACCTATTTCATGCCATCAAAGCCCAATAAAAGAAAAAAAAATTATGAGAAAAGAGGCTCAGCATTACAGGAATAGAGAGTTCACCTAGGTTTTATGTGTTGGTTATTAACAAGCGTTTGAACCCAAGAAGTCTATTAGGCTTTCCACAGTCTGCTTTTCCCAATCTATTATAGTTTCAGCTTCAAAATCAGATTAAAATAGTATTTTCATGGTGGTTTCAGGCATGACAGTAACTTCCATCCTTCTGCAGTTTAGAATACACGACTCATCCGCCCTTGGCATCATTTGTTGTGAACTATGGATTCTAAGGATTGTGTGTGTGTGTGTGTGTGTGTGTGTGTGTGTGTGTTTTAGTACATGGATGTCTGACCTGACTGACTAATCTGGCCCTCTCTCCCCTTTATCTGAATTCGTTGGAGGAACAAGGCCACGTTTCTCTTCCACGGACAATTTCCCTGTAATGGCTCTCCACAGGAAAAAAAAGACAAGAGGCAGACATGATTACTAGTTATTTGTTTCTCAGAATGTAAGAGCAGGAGCAGACTATTGAGATTCAGCTCTCATTCTGATGTGCTCTGGCCAGATTGGACTAGCCAGCAGACTAAATGGAATACAGCTATCGCCCTGCTATTGATTCTGCGGAAACAGTGTCCATCCTGAGCTGATTAAATGCTTAATGCAAAGAAAAAAAACTGAAAAAAAACAGCAGCTGAGTAGAGTAGGTACTGCGAGTCCAGTGTTAAAAATAATTTGGAACTCCTTATAATAATGAAATCAATATTGACCACATGATTTCTCTGGTGCTTAGAGAAGCTGGTGTACACCAGCAGAAATACATGAACATAAAGCATAAACACACCATATTATCATGATCTGTTTCAGATAATCAACTGATTATACTGAGGCAGTCATTTCTAGGATTGAGAAGATAAGACAAGGGATGTTAGGGAAATGTTAGTCTAGAAATTCAGTTAAAGATCACATGACTTCCTGAACCTGATTTCAAAGGTTTGTGGAGAATAGCAATTATGGAAGTGGCTTTCTGTGTAACCCTGTACGGGGAATTCCATCATTGAACAAATTAGATTACACTGCATTGTCCCATGAGGCTTACAAGACCCAAAGAGGCATCTGTTGTTTAGTATAACATACAATTTTTTCTTGAAGGTTCATGACAAAAACTCCAATCCAATCGCTTATTGAATTATTAGTATATATCACCAGTCCTTATTCTGTAAGCCTAAGCAGCAGTGGATGAAAGGCCATATTTTTCTTTACCATATCCCTTTGTATCATGAATTGGTACTGGAGTAATGTTGCTAGCTGAGTACAAAGGCACATAAGGCATGTTTAGTAGTTGAAAAGACCAGTATCTTGACCTACTTTTTCGTTCTAGTCATTATACTGTTATTTTGTAGCCCTCATATTGCCAGGGCTCTACAGGGAAGCAATGTTGATCTAGTTGGTCAGTCCGTCAGTTGGTTCACCACTTTGGTCAAGAGAGAAATATCTCAACAAGTACAAGATAAATTGTGGTGATATTTTATTTTTATGTGCTCCTCTGCCTTTATTGTGAGCTAGAAATGGAATTTTCAGTAGGTGTCAAATGTCAGATTTCTTAAGCAAAAGTATTTATTGTGGCTCGATAAACCAAGGACAGTCAGAGTGTCTCACATGGCTCATTCTGTCCAACTACGTATATCCCCAAATAAAGCCACTCCATATCTCTCACATACACATATGAAACTTCAATCAGATACTTAAACCTGGACATAATCTCATGTATTACCTGTCTCACGTTGAGGTTTCTTCCTTGACTTTTCTCTTAACGTGCTAACCTTGGTTTCTACGGTAACTGTGGATGATAGTTGGAGCAGCTGCACACTCACAAGGCTAGTGATAAACAATGGGCTATGGTGCCCTGTGACTGACCTTGTGTACAGATGCTTGCAGACTAACTGAGAAGGAATACACTTAAAGGAAGAAGTTCACACCCTGTAGTGCCATGAGCAGGTCACATTTTTCACTTATATTGAAAAATACCTAAAAATCTATACTGGATGGATGAATGCCTGTAGATTTTGTACTTCACATCCTTTCCCTTGAAGACAGGAGATCCTCTGTCTTTGCCTTTATAACCATCATGAGGCTGACATTTGCGATTGGAAAGAAATGCCAACTATTGGATGAATTTCGATGAAATGTGTTGCAGATATTCCTGTCCCTCTCAAAATACTTTGATGGTTTCCACTTTTCTTCTCACGCCACCATCATGTTGACGTTTTTGACTTTTACTGAAATATCTATAAAACCTTTGGATGGATTGACATGAAATTTGGTGCAGCTACCAATGTGGCAACAGGATGAATCATAGTAACTTTGGAGATGAAGTGATTTTTCCCCTGAGATATATCAACATCATCATGGCGCAAAGTCTTTATAGACATTCATGGTTCCCAGATGATGAATCCTAATGAAACCGGTGACCACAAGGTTCAGATTTTTAATTTTAAATGAGATGTCTCAACAACTGTTGCATGGACTGCCATGAAATTTGGCAGTCTGCACAATTTCATCCCCCTCCTTCAGGATGTCTTGTAATCACTTTGATGATACCCTGTCTGTTCATCTAGCTCCATAATCAGGCCAAGTCAAACTCTGTGGATGCCCAGAAAATATGAGTCCACATGGACTCTCTGCACAGTAAGCTTGCCCAGTGCACATGCATGGGACAAACTGGATGCTTGTTTCATGCATCTTATGTATACACTGGTTATTTCCCATCCTTGGTCTTCTTGTTCAGTGATAGCACACTTACTTTTTCATATTGTTCAGCCCAATACACCAATAAAAGAAGTGAAAAATTAAATTTTTCTATACATAACAGAATACCGAGATATTTTAATCCATTATTAATCACCTTCACAGGCAGATATACTGAGAAACTCATAATCCTACTCTTTCCAAGTGGTAAGGTCAGAGACCTATTATATTTTATCTTACATCCAGAAAACGGTAGCCGTCATAGATTTGGATGGATCATTCATGAATAAAAGCACATCATCTGCATATAATTGAATTTAATGTGTTCTGGCATTTGTTTGATGCCCTTTACATGTTCACTTGCTCTGTTCTTACAGTTTCAACTACATGAACTACAATCAAGGCAAAAAGTAGACAGTAGACAGCCCTGTTTTCTGCAGTGTGTTTAGTTTAGATCAAGCAATCAAAACCTGTCGAAGCTTTCCCTAGACAAAGTGCATTTATGCTTTGATTCAGCATCTTGCTGCTTTAACTCAGGTCTTTTCTTGATTTGTGCATTAACCTCCTCATGTCTTCAATAACAGCCTTCTCCAGCATTCGCTTCAAGGTTCGTTGTCTAGGAATCCTCTTAATTCCATTAAAACCTGGATTTTTTATAATGTATTGCCCATTACACAGTTCCAGTTATCACCCACTATAAGTAAAGGGCAGCTATATTTAAAAAATAAATCAGTCATGGTGGTGAAGATCGATATCGTATCTTTATCATTTGTATCATACACATTAAGAATATGATTTTTTCACACTTTTCTTACCCATTTTAAAGCTTTTTATCATCTTTTTTCAGTTAACGTCACTCTTGTAGCATTGCAACAGAAGCATATTCATTTCTGAAAAAGGGACAATATCCTATTTTGTTTCACTGGATTTTTACAGCTTTTAATATCGAGGGAGGTCATAGCACACTGAATATAAAATATTTACTCTAACTAAGACTGAGACAGTGTCTGTCATTCAAGCATAATATGCTAATGGTTCCTTCTACAACTAAACAATCTAAAAAAAAACATGTTTCAAGTTCTTATTTACACAGCATACAAAGGTGTCAGACTCCTTCAATTAACCTTACACTGAGAGAAAGATAGAAAAGTATAGGTATGCCAAGGCCATCTCTAATAACAAGTTAGCGTGCAAAAATTAAATAACCTATCTACATGAAACGAATATTGAATTTATAAGCAAAAGGGCAAGCAAATGAGGAGGAAAACCAAATCATTCTTTCACCACAAGAAGCATTACTCTCCAAATTTGTTGTTGGCCATAATTTTAATTTCCTGGTTTATTCAGTCACAGTAGCAGAAGAGAATAAATCATGTCTCTCACAGTCATTTCATCGGAGATTCTTCACTATTTACTTCTAGGTCACTGAGAAACGAGCAGTTGGAATCTCATTCTGGAGCCTATGTACTCAGCAGAAAGCATAGCAGGAAAGTTCATTGCATACTTATGCCAGAGACCTGTAGTTTCTTTTTTACTGGAGCAAATACTTTGTGCTTCTTCTGAAAAGCCACACTGAAGTCAGAATAAATAAAGATGCTACTCCCATTGAAAAGTTGTCCTCACAAAGGTGAAGCTTCCTGTATATCACAGCCCAGGATCTCCAGCAAAAAACAGTGTAGAAACGCCACTCTACCAACACTTTCCACAACCTCCAGAACGCCAAAAACGAGCAAATTAAACTGTTGGGTTTATTTCCCAGGTAATCCACCTTAGTTTCCAGAGCCTCTACCGATTTGATCAACTCTGTGATCTTCTCATCAGCATCCTCTACATCATCCTCGGTGGCACTCACTCTGGTTTGAACTTCGGCAATTTGCTTTTTAAGTGCATTCACTGCTGGATGTATATGAGCCGTGTGTTTATCTATATTTGTCTGACTCTGCACAAACCTACTAGTGTGTGTCTACATCAGCTGTTGCCATCTTGAAATTGGTTTCTATTTGTCTGCTTGATTAAGTCATCTGAGGGAGCAGGTGGAGTCACTGTTGCGATGACAGAGTCCTCGATGAAAGGGCAGTAGTGTGTGCCCAATGTTGCTGTTAATGAAAAAATGTTTCCCACAGAAATATTTCCACTCAACGCCATATTTCTTGGCCGTAAAGCAGAAGCAAGTCTTGATGAAGGGTAGAATTCAAAAGACCAAGGACAGAAAAGATTGGAGTCAGCAGGACTCCTACCTGCCTAAAATGTATTCTTTGAGTCAGTAAAGTGGGCTCCGTCGATGAAGTACAGTACTGACACAGAGCAGATGGATGCACTATAATCCTGGACCACTACCAAGATGAGATATTCTCTGTTATTATCTGCTCTCAGCGAAAAGTTAAATTATCTGGAAAAATAACAGAGTACTCTAAGAGAACTTTCATACAGAAAACAGAGATGCTCTAAAACATATGCTGTGGCACAGATGTGGAAAGGGTCTGCTGTTGTGATGATAAGGGTCATGCTGGCTGTGTTGTGGGTTTGGCCACAGTGTCAGGAGAGGCTTCAGGAGTGGATGTGATGCACAAAGAGGTTAACAGAGACACAGCAGGCAGGAGGCCAGGGGAGAGAGACAGAACAACACTGAATGCCAAAGTAGTATACATACACACACTGTTTATGTTTGTTCTGCAGTGAATTGTGTCTGGCAGTAGTCTGGATGGAGGTAAGCAGCAGTGTAGCCTCTATGAGCTGCTAATAAGGCTTTTGGCTTTAGTTTCTTACAACCAGTGTCGTCATACTAAAGTATGTGACTCAAATATGCTACAGTCAGACAATTTTGAATGAAACTTCTAAATAGTTTGCAATTCTGTAGTTTATACAACATAATAATGTATTACCCGAAGCACAAAATCAACTGTAAAATTTGCATGTATTCCCAAAACCATTAGCATTTTTTTTGCCAGTACAAGAAGCCCTGAATGATCACTTAATGTGTACATACCTTTGTTCAAGTTCTCAAAGTGGGGTCCAGGGACACCCATGGGTCTTTAAAAGGGTTCCTGGGGGTCCCCAACAGAAAGGGGAATAATTTATTTTCATCCATAAGTAGCACAGGGACAGAATGTATAACAATTTTGGTCATGGGTTTCAAACACTTTGTGTAATAAAACATCTGAAAGCAAAAATCTGATCAGATGTGGGTCCATGGTCTAGTTTGTTTCAGTTTAGGGGTCCTTGATGTGAAACAGTTTGACAACAACGGATTTAAGTTCTGACTTCACAGCTCTTGCACACCAGAAAGTTGTCCAGACAGTGAGCATAAGTGTAACAAGTCCTCCAATCCATACGGTCGTTTGTTCCTATCCTCATCTACGACCCATAGGAGTGTCTCCTGATGCATGCATACCGGCGTACCAAACGTTGCTGTGGTTACTATAATAATGGTAATGGCTTCATTAAGTTTAGGCACAAAAACTACTTGATTTGGGTTAGAAAAAGATCATGATTTGGGTTAAAATAAGCACCTCCTCAACATCAAACGATATTTGTTGTCATGGTTACAATAATAACAACGAATGGTCATGGATAATAGAAACAATATAAACTACTGGTTTCACATGGGAGTCAAACACCTCTCTCCTGTGTCGTACTCCTGTGTTTTGTTGACCCATCCGTTCACCCCAAGCTCCTCCTGACGTGGACTTTGTCTCTCTTTAAACTACGTCACCGCACTTTTCCCTTTACTCCTGTCATAATTACTACGGCCGCTAGATGTCGCAAAAACAAAACTATGGGTCATAAATAAGCTGCTGAACAAATGACGTGTCTGCTCGTTTTTTTTCCGTCTCCACAAGTGACATAGCAAACTAGAAAGACACACCGATGTATCTGTATGTGTATAGATCTTTTTTTTTTTGCTGTTTTATTGGTTTTGTTATTACATTTTCATGATTTTTATTTCTCATGTGAATTTATCTCAATCTTTTCTGCTGTTGACATTTGTACTGACTTTATTATTATCTGCTTGTCAGTCATCTGTAAAGTACTTGTAGTCGCACTTTCCTGCAAGACAAGTGTGAGTAGTTTGCTTTGTCTGTTGCCTCCAGCATGTTTGTGGCCCAGTTGCCTCGTGTCTCCCGTCCAACGTTCTTCACTGGTTTGCTTTGAAGCCCAGCGAATCAGGTCTTTTAATAAACACACAGGCTGCTCTTTTAAAGGCTCATGCTCATAGAAGAGGACTAGTGGACCAATTTGGTGCATGTTTTGCATCACTCTGTTCTCAGCGTTGTGATGTAAACCAGTGTACAACTAGTAAACATTTATGTGTTTATTTTGCGTGAACATGGAAAATTACAAATGGTGCACAGCTGGATCGTAATGGATTGAATTCCAATAACCAACAATAGTGCAGGTGATTAGTAACTTCAAAGTTAAAGCCCTATTTTCATTAAGTATTTATGCTATTTTTTGCATGGTCTGTGTAAAGGAGGAATCTAGAATAAGATGAAAGCCAAGTTGCATCCTTGCCCTGGTAATTCAGGGAAACAAGTTTAATTTTTAAATTAAAAAGTAGTCTTTTATGAAGAAATTCCATTTTTGATGCAGAATGTCAGTTGGGAAATAAAGTGGGTTCCTCACTGATAAATAGTCTGTTTTTTAAGAAAAAATGCTATCTGCTGCTGCCTCAATTCAAGATGCTAAACATACAAAATTCATCAGATACAATGACACTGAACCAACTTTCACCATAGGTGTGTGTGTGTGTGTGTGTGTGTGTGTGTGTGTGTGTGTGTGTGTGTGTGTGTGCGTGCGTGCGTGCGTGCGTGCGTGCGTGTGTGTGTGTTGACACAGAGACCTTTATGCAGAGGAGAAGGAGGACAGTCTCACTGTGAACCATCTGCTCATTCTAAATGTTGGTTGCCTTTGATAGGACAGCAGAAAGTCACACTCATCCAGGGGGAACAATGAAAGACACCAAGCAGCATGAGAGTAATCAGAGAGACAAAAACCCTTTTGCACATGGAACGTGCACATTGTTGGGTTCAGTAATCCCTGCAAGATGGTGTTTCTTTTTTTCTTTTTTTTTCTTGTACATGTTTGCTGTGAGGACACATTCAGCCTGCTCCCTCATGACATGACAGGTCTGGGTAGATTTTGCTTTTCTCTGCTTACAATGGGTGGCAGTAGCAGCAGCAGCACTGCTGGAGGACAGCAGCTAACTAAAAAATCAGGACACCACAGGAGAAGCATTAGGATGAAGACAACGTGAGTGAGCATTTTCACTTCTCATTCAGGCCACGAAAAAATGATGGATTTTGAAAACTTGTTTTGCAGGTGAATGCTTTATTAACCCCAACTGTTTCCAAAGCACCTCATCATAGTCTCATCACTAATTACATTTGACAGGGAGCAATATTTTGGAATTCTAATACCTACTTATCGTATTTTACTCCATCCAGTACCCCCCCGCCCCCAGTCATAACAGAGAAAGAGATTTCAGAGGTACACTTTCAGAGTTTTTCCTGGCCGAAAATTAGGCACGGGTGGTACTAACCATACGACCTTGGGTGGGGGTAGGGTGTCTCCAGCCTCTGCGGGTCAAAGCAACTCACTCTAAAAAACCCTGCACTTTGGCTGTCACTCTGCGCACATGACTTTAATACTTATACTGACAGAAGTCTGGCAACAGTTGACATGACTTAAGGTCTAAAGGACTAAAGCTGCTTTTTATTAAATGCTGTGTATATTTGAATAAGACTGGAGCATTTGTCCCAAACCAGAGAGTTTTGAAAACCAACTAACATTTGAGATCCAATCAAACACTCTTCTCACAGCTCTTTCTATCGCTACTGTCTCTTATTGTTTTTGTTTAGTTTTGTTTTGCTTGTGCAGCGTGGAATATGTCATAATGAATAAATAGTTAGATGGCCCTAACTTCACCTTTTTTTTTTTCAAGAGTGGTGCTGCTCACTGATGGTCTATGTTTGTTGTTTAACAAAATAATAGAAAATGTTGTTTCTGTAGGAAAAAGCTCAATTTGGGGAATTATAGCATTAATCAGATTTATTATGCAGAACCATTTCAATTATTCAACCAGTGATACAGTTTCAGAGTCAGCACACTAATAACTGTTTCTCTGGGTAATCAGTCAGTACGGTCTATAATACACATATTAATTTTAGAAAAGAATTATCCTGAAATTATGTACAACAAGTAACAAAGGAGCTGCATACATAAAGTGACTAAAGTAAAAAACAAAGTCAACAACTTTATATTTAAAGTATTTATTATTACACACCGCTAACAAAGACTGACCCAATGGTAATACAACAAAACGCTAACTACACGTATAATGATGCCACAGTGAAGGAATGCAACAGGTGAATAAACCAAAATATAGTTTGATGTCCTTGAAGCAGCTGGTAAATGTGGTGGTAACATTAGAATCACATTTGGATTGAGAAACCAAGTCTAATTTCTGAATTCACCTGGTTAACAGAAAAGAAGGTATGTGTTACTTGGATGCCTGTGGAACAACTGATTCAGTGTTGCAGTGTTGAGATTAATGGAACAACGCAGAGACAGAATAGGACACCGGTAAGAAAATCCCAAGATGCATTGGAGTGAAGGTTTTTTATAGGGAAAGATTTGGGACAGAGATTCAGAGCGACACCTGGCCAATCCATGGGCAGTGTCACGTTTACACCCCCTCTGGTTACACTGTTCAGTAGAGGCCATATGTCACATGTTTTATGGTCTTACTGTTAAGACATGTTTCTAAATAAACATATTTTGTCATCGATTAATTACAATAAATAATCTGGCATCCTGATGATTAGGTGATTAAAATGAAATCAGACATCACATGTTTATCTCTAATGGTTATGAAAATATTAATACATATATTTACAGATGTACAAGAACAGCAGAATTCAAGTACAATACAATACAAGTAAGAATACAAATGTATAAGAAAAGTGATAAAGTCAGGGCACTTTAAAGATTACACAGGTTTTTCTTGACAGAGTCTCTGGAGCAGAGTAGAGGAGAGGCAGTCAGGGGGAGAGAGGCTTTGAGATATCTGGGGGAAAGTGTCTTGGAGTGAGGATGAGTGAATGTGTGTATTCAGGCACACATTTCAAAGTGCCGTGGTTCTGTCTGTCCAACAGTGTAACCAAAGGCCAAAGCAGGGCAGCAACCCCCTGCTGCTGAGGGGTGTGTGGAATCCCCAATGTGGCTCTCAAGGGCCAGTAGCAGTTGGCTGTTAATCTGATCGTATCTCAGCCTCCTCCAAAAAGGCTTTTGTTTGTCTTTAAATGTAAACACAGTTTGGCACCTGGTCTGAGCAGCAAACAACTAAATTACAGCTGAGGGAAAGGGAAGGAAAGGGAGGTTGAATCTTTGGGTGGGCTTCCTGGAATGCATCACACCTCAGGGGTTGTCTGTCTTTTCAGAGATATCATACATTTAATTTTTTTGTTTGTGTGTTTTGTTTTTATTTTTTCCTAGACTAATTTAAAGTGCATTAAATGATGTCAGATATGGTGTACTGGTTTCGTCTAATCTTCACAATCATGTTTTGCAGAAGTGACTGCAGGATAATATTAATATGAATTATATTGCTTTGCTTTTGTCATCTTACCCCCTCCCTCTGAATTATACAAACAAGAATAAAGTGAGGTAAGAACTTAGCAACCTCAAGGAAACTTCACAGACAGTAATGTTGCTTCGGTCACATGAGAACTATGGCAGAACAATTACAGAATTGCTGGACTGACATTCATGTAAAATTGAGTCCTGCTCTTGTTCACAGACGTCTTTGATTTGTAAATTCTCCAGGCTTATTCAAGTGTATGTCTGGAAGGATCTCTTTGAAAAAAAAATCCAAGAGGGATAAAGAAAGAGGTGGAAAATTTACACATTAAGAAGAGCAAAACTAATTCAAAAGTACAGCTGGTGTAGCTCTTTAACTGCATTTCTACTGAATGCATTCACAAAGAGACTTTTGTATTATTGTAATTTCCAAGAGAACATGAATGCCTGATGTCCTTTAGGACCATCTTCACTTTTGAGTCTGTGAAAAGAAAGCTTAGATCAAACACACAGATCGTCCATCTGCTGTATAATTGATTGGATATTGCATGGCTCCCTCATGTTAAAGTGCAGCAGAGTTCATGGATGAATGTCTCAGAATCTCTGCAGTTTCTGGTCTGAAGAGAAAAATCCATCATTCAGCTCGAGGCATGTAGTCTTCTGGGGAAATGGGGGGAGGTTTTTTTTTTTTATCTAAAATGAATCTTGCTATAATGGTAGGGATGAAGGAATGTTTTTCTCCATGTCTGATACTATATTGCTGAGGAGCTTTTGATGTTTTATTAAGAATAAAAGGGGATATTACTTACTTAGACAGATAGAGCCAGAGTATCTAATAAGCCAACTTAGTTGAATGAAGGGATCAGAGAATAAAGCACTGAAGAGAGGGCTGCTTCTGAACAGAGGGAAGATGAAGACAGGGTTGCACTTTTCCTCTTTGATTTACTGGAGCCAAAAACAACTACATCCAAATTGGGTTATCTTTCAGTTGCCAAGATCCCACTGATGTTCACACAGAGGAAGAGAAAGACGAATTGTGGTTTCAGGGTGAGTTTCAGTTCATTTCTGGAGAATCTTGCACTTGTTAAGCTGATTGCATTGTATGGTATGCACAGTATACTGTGTAGATAGTGAATAGTGATTTAGGATGATGTCAGTTGCTTTTTTTTTTACAGTTGTCCCCTTTATATCTGACAAAATTTCACTTTTTTTATCACTGAAATATGCAGATTGAAAGTGTTAATGTTCTAGTTTTCTACATTGGCTTAAAATTGATCCCGTCCCAACACCATGTCACTGTAATGCAGTTTTTCATTACTTCCCCTTGGGTGAGGATTCTCTCACTGAGCAGAGACATGAGCAACAGCAACCATTCAATTCAGTTCAATTTCATTTCTATAGCGCCAAATCATAGCATACATTACCTCAAGACACTTTAAAGGATAAGGTCGAGACATTACAATATTATAGAATGAAACCCAACAGTTCTCACAAGGAGTAAGCACTTGGCGACAGCAGGGAGGAAAAACTTTTAACCTTTTAACAGGAAGAAACCTCCAACAGCGATGAAAGTGTGGGTACCTCTACTATGCCTCCCTTCAAATATTTAGAACTGATCCACTGACCAAACAGCACTGAATATGTCCATATCCTCTTTTCCTTTTAAAGAATTTAAGGCCGCCAACAAAGCTCCGCTAAACTGTTGACGAAAGCATTACATTTCCTGCAGCACCTAGCAGTAACTTGAGAGCCATCAGTGGACAGTAAAATGAGTAAAACAGGCACATAGGAATGGATAGAAACTCCAAACCACAGAGATTCAGTTAGAAGTGACAGAGGGCGTCCTGGGTTCACCATGGCTGAGCCACAGAGTCAGAACAGCGCAAGTGGGCACAGGTGTGACTTGCTCTGAGGACATGGTGGGAATGCATGTGGACTGAAATCTATCTAATCTATGATAGAGTGAAACAATGTGACAATGTGAAAGAGGGTTGCACTTGGTGATGAACATAAAAAGAGTTATCACCTGAATTTTCAGCTGGCTTTGACTCACCAGAGCTTTGTAGCGAGTTTCAGCTCATTGTTTAGCTGTCTGTTAGTGGTTTTGTTCACTCTCACTGCTGTGATTGTTATTTTTATTTTCAGCCATAGCAGGCAACTGTTTTCTGAGAAAAATCTCTAAAAACCCACTGAACACTACCTGCTCAGCACCAGACAGCAGAACAGAGCCTGATATTTCCCTCAGCAGATGGTAGAGTCCAAAAACAGACCCATGTGAGCATCCTATGAAATTGAGCCCCTACAAAGGCAGGTATACTGGACCTTCGTTGTCATGCAACAGTGAACATGTGATCAAGGTTTGGTAGGAAAGGATTGTAGTTGCGTTGTGTGAAGAACTTCTTGAAGGTTTCCTAAGACCTTTGTTGTCATGGTTACCATAACAGCCAAAACGTGGATAAGGTTGCCGAGCAGTCATGGATTAAAGAAAAAATGTTGGCTACCTGTTTCACACAGGAAACAAACAGCGCTCTCCTGTGTGAAAGTCCTGCATTTTACTGACCCATTAATCTCCTTTATACTGTGTCACCTGACTCCCTTGCTCCCGACATAACCACTAACATTAAAACGCAACTATGGCTTGAAATAAGCTGCTTGCACAGACAACCAGCGCAGTCACAGGACTGTCTCAAAAAATCAGTTATTGCAGGTTTAAGAGATGGGGAGAGAAATCCATATTCTGCAAAAATGCATTTTAAAGTTCAGCTGACTCTAACATGAGGCTTCAACAGTCTGAGTTGGACAAATCAAGTGGGTATATTCAAGACTTTGTGTTTCTATTCCTCCACCACAGCAAAGAGGGAATTTTGTATTCTGACTTCTGAAACTTCATGTTCACTTCAACTGAGCCTTACAAAGCATTCATGCACAGAGAGAGGACTGTGTGGAGTCACATCAGGAGAGATCCCTCTTCATGGCCAATAAGAAGACATGAGGTATGATCATAGTGACCAACAACTGTAACTGTACAGAGTATAGTTTCAATGCCACAAAGACCCAACGCATTGTTGCTGACCATGTTTGTCTCTGCAAGGCCACAGTTTACCATTTTTAAAGTCTCAGCAGTATAGCTACTGTGCCATGACACAGCAATTACCAGCTTGCATACAGACCACTAAGCATTATTTCCAGCATCTCGTTGACTCTGAAATTTAGAGTGTTCTGGAAGCAAAATGGGATCCTACCGCCTGGAGGTATGTGCACACAGAGCATTTATGGTGTAGCTGTGCACCTTTCTAAACAGTGACTGAAAGTGATGTTGGCCAGTGGAGCACTTCCCTGCAGTAACTCATCGAGTGTTTTATGAATCAAAGCAAAGAAGTCAATCACCGTACCCTCAGGGATCCCTTTGTCTCTCTCTCTGCCTCTCTCGGGTTAAAAGGGTAAAGAAAGCCCTTTTAGACTGTCTATACTGAAGTTGAGGCCAGGCTGCAGCACAGATAATCAATATAGGATGTTGATTCAACCCACTTTACTAAATGAATGGTGTCCTGTAGATGGACATTATAATTAGGCTGGTTAAAAGCTTAAAAAGATGTGTACTAAATGCATGTTCTGCAGAGCTGTACTTTTTTCCCTTTACATTCTCTTACTCACAGTACTTTTTTTTGTTTTGTTTTTGATGTGCATATTTTATTTAATGGAAAACTTTCAGGGTTTTGTCAGAGTTGATATTTTATGTCATGAAGGCCATAGGAAATTGTTTAACTTGTGAAACTGAGTATGCCCTTAACTAATTAAGTCTTCATTCTGTGAGACTGCTTGGTCTACATGATGACACTAAGCTGAGTGGTTACAGCTTCAATGAGAATTCAAAACACCTATGATCCCTGTCAGACAAGTTGAGTTGAACCTTGGCAGTTCTTTATGTGATTTAAATAGGCCTTCTGGTTGTTGATTAGCAGCAGTTTGTGATTGGTGTCATAGATTGTTGAAGAGTTCAAGTTTGTGATATTGGATTCCCTTATCAGATAATAAAGAGTAAATGCTGGTTTAAACTCTCATGGATGTTGTGAAAAATGTGCATGTGTGTATATGTTTGTGTCTTAGTGGGTGGTGTATGTGTGAGTCAAGGGTGCAGGCTAGCGATGGAGACAGCAGACCTGCAGGTCAGATGAAAGATTTACTGCTTGATTGGACAAGGAACTTCATATTACAGGGATAGCACCTGCCCTTTTACTGCCCTTCTCCTTCGTATCCCTCTTGACATTTGTGCTGAGGGTATTGCTAATAATTAAGCAACGAATTTGTTGAGATACAGAAACACATGTGTATATATGCAAACTCCACACAGAAAGGCCCCAGCTGGTCAGCAGGTTCAAACCCAAAACCTTCTTGTTGTGAGGCGACAGTGCTAACTACTGCACCACTGTACCGCAAACATAACTGCGTGGGTTTCACCTGGGTACTCCGGCTTACTCCCACAGTTCAAAGACATGCAGGTTAACTGGCGACTCTAAATTATATAGGTGCGAATCGGAGCGTGAATAGTTGGTTGTCTCTATATGTCAGCCCTGTGATACACTGGGGACTGGACCTGGGTGTACACTACCCTTGCCCAATGTCAGCTGGGATTGGCTCCAGCCCCCCTTGCAAATCTCAAAGTATAAGCAGTATGGCTAATGAATGAATGAATGAACATCTCAACTCATTCTAACATTTTACAATATTGCTCTGGGTGCTGGTAGTTTTTCATGACATTTTGACACTAGCTTCAGTGCTGTGCAGGATGAGGACACACATCAAAGTCTCTCTTACATCAGCTCATTATTAACTGAGCTGACATTCTCTGAGATGATCATCTGACTGATCAAATTGATGCTGTAAAGGAATGTGAGTGATGCCTCAGACACGTCAAACAGAGATAGAGAGAATGCTTTGCCAGCAGTCGTTCAAAGGAAGTCCACTGATGGACTCAAGCACAATTAACATTTGTTTTTCTGTCCAAGGACAGTGCACTTGTTTGTCAATTAGCTGCACTGAGTTTTCACTGAATGCTGCTGGAGTCAAATATATTCTTTTGAGTATCTCTTTGTCTGTAAATGATATGTGACTTGAGTGAAATTTTTTTCTTCTGTGTGTCCAACCTTTAATCTAATATGTAAATAGCTGTATTATGAGTAATTTCTTTCATATGTGCTTACTTATACCAAAACCTACCTGAACAAAATTGTATTGGCCAGACTGAATTCCTCAATAGATTCCATAAAGGCAGCAGGGACAGAATCATTATAGGTATGGACTGCTAAATATCCAAACAGTCTCTGGCAGTAGAATGACATGTAAAGCCTCCCAGGAAGCCAAGCGAGAGTCGCTTGGTGCCAGACTGCAAAAAAAATGCCAGACAGTACCGGATGCCTGACAGAATGCAGAGCATTACTGGGTCAGTCTGGTAGAATGAATTTATACCTGACAGACGGCCGCCATGCACAGCTGTGCGGGGATAAAAAGAGTATCAGTGTGAAAATCTAACTCAATTAACTGACCATTATGTTGCCGTTTGCTGTATAAGCACAGACAGTGCAATTAGCATTTGAAGTTTTCACTGTTCATTTGAACAAGGACAGGTCTGGAGATATTTTTGGTGGATTATGGGATGGTGAGTGGATGTGCAACTATGGAAACACTGTAGTAGCTTGCACTTAAGACTTTTTTTTCTTCGAGCAAGCCTTATTAGAGCCTTGTTGGCACAACCTACAGATACAGAGACAATACATTGCATAGTTAAGCGCTTCATCGTAACACCACTCTATGTACATGCTGTTCGTCTTTTCCCTGTTTACTTTTAAAAGGAAATTGGCACGTAAAGGGCACTGCATATTCAAGTGTGGAAACTCATGCAGTGGGCATTGGCCCACTGGACAAGCATGAAGGGAATGTTAAAAGCACAAGTGAAGTCAGCTTCATGCTGATTGCGTGAGTCAGTTTCAGACTTTTAGCCCTGCAGCATTCCATGAAGCTAATTGGACATTATACAGCATCACAGCAAGGAAGAAATAAATCTAACAAGTCACAACCTGACTTTCTGCTCAGGCACAAATCAGACCTAATACGTGAGGAGACGACCAATAAATCCAAAATTGTGGAAATTCCAGATTTACTGAAAGCCTAGGTGGGCTCTGTCCATGGTCCTGAATTTGTTAGGTGCCTAAGAAAAAATATAACTGAAATAGAGCCCAAGCTGTTAAAGTCAGACAACAGGGTTATAGCTATTAGCAAGGTGTGACTTTCAAGTTAGTGGCCTCCTCACATGTCTAACATGTTGGACCTGATCCTAAACGGATGAGAGGATAATTAGAGGTGATCCAAAATGCAGCTAATTCGAAATGCACATGAAGCTGCGAGAAGTAATACATGACATTTTCCCTGCACTTCTCAGTTGACACTCTATGTCTGGAGAAAATGCATAATTGAATATTGAACAGGGTAGACAGTCATCCATTCACTCACAGTCAGGCATTTATCTGCCCAAGCCAACAGAGCAGTGTCTGCCACAAATAACCTATGTAGACATTCAGTGTCAAAGAAGGAAGTAGTGTGACATTCTGACACTAGGAAGAAGATGGCAGACCATGACCACACAGTTGTATAGTTGCCTAAATTTGATCTGAACCATAAGGATGTCAGAAAACACAAAAATGACCTACTTTGTCATTTACATGGGTGAGAGGAGTTTTTTGAACAGGACAGTAGTGATCACTGCATTTTGCTTCACTGTTCTGATTTCAAGCTGGCATTGTGCCTGGAAGTAGAACACACACAAAGCAATGAGCTATTAGACAAATATTGATCCACTCAGAGGCAATGCCACTGAAGTCAGATGGATGATTCAAAAGCCACAGTATGTGGGCATAGCAGTCTATTATATGACGTGAACAGGAGCTATGATACAGCTATTGTCTGGCAATGATGGGTTTGAAATATCAGACACTGCTCTGTTAAATTACACACTAAAACAGCTTTAAAGAGAGATCAAAGCAGCCAATGCTTAGAGGGAAAAAAAGGAATCTTTAATTGAAACACTGTGATCTGAAAAATATATGATTATCTTTAAATTTTACACAGTGCAGGTGAAAGAGAAACCCAAATCTTCACTGTCATTTTCACAGCAGGCTTATGAATGTTTAATGATGTTAAAATGGAACAAAAGAGCCGAACCTCCTGCAGGTTTCTGCCTCTGGTGACTTTGTTTCACTCTCTATTAGTTTCTTCTTCCCCGCTGAGAAACATCAGCAACACAGGCACATTTCTACAGACACACATTTATCTGTGGATCGGTACATCAAGCGGGGTTTATTTTTACTCATAAGTGTAGGCCTCTCAGCTAGTACAACATTTGCCTCTCCAAGCCTTTCAGGAGGTTAATTCTGGCAAATGGTCTGATTCAGTGGTTCCACTCCGACTAATTTCATGCAGCATTTCTGTTTGGAAACAACATCAAGGAAATGTAGAAATAGTCAGGAGGTACCCTGTGTGTGTGTATGTGTGTGTGTGTGTGTGTGTGTGTGTGTGTGTGTGGGTGTGGGTGTTGGGTAGTGGAAACTGTTAGCACTGATCCACTTAGATCACACACACACACACACACACACACACACACACACACACACACACACACACACTCCTCCCATTACCATAGTTACAGCTGTGCCTGAAAATCTGGAAGATTAATGAGTATTTGACGCAGCAGAACTATTTATCCCTTACATGATTATTTTCATTATTTAATCAGCTGTGATTGCATTAATCTCTAATTAAATGGTGACCAATTAACTATAATCCATTTCTTTCTGATGCAGATGGTTAGTTTTATCTCTCAGACTGCTCACTCTGAGTTCTGAGGTGCTCTTGGATGCTACCAATTCATAGAGGTGTGATAAAGTGTGACTGTCGTCCAAAGAAAAACAATGTCAGCAAATGGTCAATGATGACATGTTTGAGTATAAGTGGCAAAGCTCTGTAGTGGCCATAAGAATGATGAATTTAGAGGTAGTAGTGTGTCACTGAAAAATCGAAAAATATAGAAAAGATGTCGAACTTTGACACTTCCCATTTTATACCAAATCTCAACGTTAGTTTAACCATGATCAATTATCCCCTGATAATTCCCTGACATAATGATTTTTCAGTGATTTATTCAGTGATTACACCTTCACTGTTCCTGGTGGCGGCAGACAGCTTTTTTTTATTGTGAAAAAACTCCAAAAACCCACCTTCTCTTGCACCTGCTAACAGACACAGTTAGAGCTTGGTAAACATAGTGTATTATTCAGCAGCTAAACAACCAAATAATTCCCTCAGGATTTGGCAGAGACCAAAAACAGAGGTAAAAGGAGAGAGATGCAGAAAATTGATTCAGAAAAGGCACAAATTGGTGCATAAAAACTCACCAGAATGCAGCAAATAAAGACTCTGATGCTTCGAATTTCCCGGGGGAGGACCCTCACATCCCCCACTTAATGTGTCCCCCGCCAATGTTCAAATGAAATTTACGCTCATGCTGGGAATTATACCAGTTGAAATGGAAGGATTAAATATGTGTGTTATTTGCTTAATGATAAATGGAGTGGAAAGCTTTAAAAAAGAATGGATCGAGCTTGTCCACTCCACCTGATGTCCTGGGATCGATGATTTGTTATGCATATTGGACTTACATTCATCCAATGGCCAGAAACACAACTCCAGATTAATGATAATGTTGCTCTGTAACTGCTGGATATGTAAATAAGCGTGTGTTTGCTAATAAGTTTGCCACATCACATGTAAAGCCTGATATGTAAATGTTGTCAAAACTTTTTTCCAGTGCCCTCAAGTGGTTTTTACAAGTTTAATGAAGCGGTAGTTTTAAAACAAACCAAGTCATTTTTGTGCTAAAACCAAACCTTAAGCGGTGTCATATCAGAATACATATTTGCTTTTGCAATAGTGATTTGTAACAGAGTATGTAACAGATTGTGACCTCCTGCCATAAGAGGAGATGCTACAGATGCTGATGTTGCCACAGAGACCACATTTCTCCATCCTGCATTGAGCTGTCAACTGTCAAGCAGTTGAGGAAGGTCTTGGGTTGTCAGCGTATCAGTTTAATTACCAGGAGATAATTTACCCACATTTTTGATTGATAGAAAAATAACTTGATTGAGACTCAAACTTAAAATTTGTAATTTTACCAGCATTTAATATAATTGTGAGATTTGAAAGATCTTAGTGTTCAAATGTCAACATGCCTCTGTATTAGACTTGTAACATTCCAGATGTCACCCTGGTAAATCAATCAGTGTCACTCACTGTAAAAGAGCTGTAGGACTCGTGTCTGTGCTAACTGGAAGGCCATGAGGACAAAGTGATGGATTGAGGACAACAGTCTGACAGCAAGAACATGTTTCCTGTATCAAAGCATTTTCTATTCTCCACACAGCCATAAGATCATGAAATATAATCTGATATAGATTCTGATCAAACCCCCTCACTGTGCAGGAACTGCATGGCTCTCCAGCACTGAATGCAACGTTTTAGCATCATTTGTTACAGTTCTTGTCTCCTGGCAGTGTTCTGCATTCATGTGCACACACTCGCACAGATTGTTCAGAGTTTTAACTGACTGCAACTAATTTTGGAGGCGAATTTAGAATTTGGTTGGTAAATGTGGGCGACTGCCAATTAAAACCCTCTGCTTCTTTCTGTCTCCCTGTCTCTATTGCTCTCTCTCATTTGCAGCAAATAATTGCTATTCAGATGTTGCATTGAATAATTTCCATGACCAGGGATGTGGGAGTAGAAAACCTCCACTGGCCTCCCTCATACTTCTCTGCTTCCTTCCCTATCTCAGAACTCACCATAAATATTTATGAAGGTATTTGAATAATGTGAATAGAAATGACAAAATATCATTTTGAGAAGAGAAGAGTGGAAGTAGCAGGAAGGTGAGGAATAGGAAACAGCAGAGGTGGAAGAATCTTCTAGACCTGAGATGTGAGTCCTCTCGGGGTTAAGTCTTTGAGACAAATGAAACATGAACCCTGCGGAGGTGCAAATAAATAATGACATTATATTCTATATTACCAGAGAGGAACTAAAATATACTGTATTTGTATTGTATCTATGACATACATGGATATTTAGACATATGGTAATTGGATTGATGTCATGCCGGCTATCTTTAGAGGGGTTTGTCACACTGCTTTATCTGAGGGGTGTGCATGGCAACACATCGGGCTGTAGTGCATGAAACAACTGATGACAAAGGAGGCAAAACAATGTTGGTAAATGGGGTATCGGAGTGAGAGTCTCAGGTGCCTGTACAAAGGTAAATGTTGAGATGACAGTATGGAAGATGAGGAAAAAGACAAGCTCTGAGGGAGTTAGGTGAGGACAGCGTCTCTCAAGAGGGAAAAATGTGAGTGGAAAGGGAGCTGTGTGGTCTTACTCTGTCTTACTGCTGCAGCCTGTGCGGATCTGATAGACAATGGAAGTCTATTCTCTAGTTGTGCATGTGACAGGGCTGCTTTGATGTCTCCCACAGGGAGATACAACTCCTGTTCCTGGAAGAAGAAATACGATCTTTTAGAGAGGAAAATACAGCAAATGCTGAATAGTTGAACCAGTGTCACCTTAAGTAGCAGGCAAATTAAATGTTTAATTTGTCACGCTGGCTGAGCAATTATTTTAGTGTGAATTTTTATTTTTATGCTGTTTGCATTTTTTCTGCATTTTATATTGCTTTTGTGTATGACGTGCTACACAACTAAACTTGCAGTTGCAGTTGTAGCAGTTGAAGAAACACCAAACACCGTATGATCCACGTAACCTAATGCTCACTTTTGCTTTACGGTTCAGTTTTAACATATTTAAAGTATTTATACTGCAGTTGTGGTACAGCTCCTCTAGCACCATGCGCATGCAGTGGCAGGTTGATAAATATGGAGGAGCCTGAAGGGAAAAGAAGGCATTTTTTCTGAAAACGTCTCAAAACCAAATAAGTTGTGAGCCACTAGGTAATGTGTTTGGAGTTTACTTTTAGAAAGTGTTAGTTTGCCAGCTAATCTTAAGGTAATGTTTCAGACGCATAAAAGCTTGCTAGCTAGCTGAAACAAGCTGATCCAGCATTATCTTGCCAGTGTGGGACATTTGAATTTGAGAGCCCCTCTGCATTATATGTCATGATACTTTGAATTGTAACCTGGTGCTTGTATTGTGTGCATTCCTTTACATAAATAAAGACATTTTCACCATAAATCCATGCAGAAAAGGCACAAATTGGTGCATACAATTTCACCAGCATGCAGAAAATGAAGACTTTGATCCTCAGAATTCCCTGGGGGAGCTAGAACCCCTAGATCCCCCATTTAATCACTCAATGTTAATCTTCCCAATGTTCAGGCGCACTTATGCCAACCATACTGGTTGTTGAAATTGAAAGATTAAATGTGTCTGTTACTTGCTTAGTGATAGATGGAGTGGGAAGCTTTATTTATTTGTTTATTTTTTTCATTATATAAATGACCGGCAGCAGCAAAATGCTTTGACATGTGCAGGTAAAGAATTACTGTTTTTACTTACTTTTAATTACTTTTGCCAGTTTTGAATACGAGCGCTGAATTAGTTCTAAATAATAATTTGATTCGACTTTCCCAACAGACTGTGCCCCATATTTCTCACTTGCCTAAAAGAAAGTCAATGGGATGGGGCCCCTGAGCATCCAGCAAGAGGCTATGCATTGATTCTTGCTTCAAATAGAGTTCAGAGTTCAGGGCTGAGCTTTTTGAAAGGTGCTTGTTAATCCATGATTGTAAGGAGGTTTCTTGAGAAATAATTCTAATGCCATTTCATCATCAGGGATTTCAGAGGTAAAATGAATGTCACTATGATAAAGGTCAGTTGAAAAACGTTTGTTCATTTAAGTTTTTAGGTTTCTTTTGACAGCAGTTCTAAACTGTGTTCTCTTCAAATGTTTATCCCTAATGCAAGTAACTGGGCAGCGATCACTTCCATGACTGCAAACACCAGTGGCAACAATTGCATTACTTCTATTGGCAAAGATAAAGTCTATTAATGCGGATCTTGTGTTTTTTTTTTTTTTGGGTCGGTCCTGGTCGGCTCAGTATTCAATTGTGAAATTCTCCCATCTGAAGCACTTAAACAGTTAAAGATTATAAGCTCTGATAGTGACTGAAGTGTCTGTGTGACAATGATAGATAAAAAAAAAACAGTTAAAGTCAGTTGAAGATTAATCACTAAAAGCATTTGAAAAGTTTATTTTACATTTATGCCCTCTAGGCAGTGTTAGTTTTGTTTTTGATGCAAGCACTGAAAATAGTTGACAAGTAACAGCTAAAAACAGATGAACTGTCAGCCAGAGAGTAAGACACTAGAACAAAGTTGGACTGTAAATAATGACAGCAACTGGAAATTCAGTTTAAGTCCCAGACATAATTGAAGTATCTTTGTCTTGAAGCAGTTACAAAATTAAAATAGACTTTGAATTAAGATTTCTTGTCTGAAAAGCCAGAGAGTTGTAGTAATAATTATTTCATAATTATTTAGTGAATATAACATCAATACCTTCTCTTCCACCTGCTCTATTTCATGTTGTTTACGACTTTTGTGACAGTTAATAAAGATTATAAGTAATACATGTCTAGGGATCTGGTGGAATTCTTGTGAGCTGAAGACAAGACATTCACTAGTTCACGAGTTCAGATTCAGATGTCTCAGACAGAGCCCTACAAAATAAGAGTGAAGCCTAGAAGCAGAAAAAATCCCTGGAGTAGGTTTGGAATTTGATGCTTTTTCATTATTATGAAAAGAAACAAGCTTCGCAGTCTATTATCAAGCAAAAACGATATATGGAAATAACATACTGGAAAAGAATAATCCAAAGAACAGCCTGCAAAAAGAACCGAATCCCAAGAGTCTTAATAAGTACAGATTTTGTTAAGTGCCCTGTTGCCTGAATAGGAATCAGTCACTCTTTCTCTTTTTGTTTGTATCAAAACATACACAAACAACACAATGCACTTTGCATAATGCGTTATTTAGATCCCCCTCAGATTGAAGACTTTGTTAGTCATGAAAACTCTGTTCTTGCTCCCGTCTTCTGAAAGGAGCTGAATCTATGTTCCTTATCACTCAGAGCAGGAAACAATGAGTTGAGAGGAAGAAAAGACACACATGAATGGAGAAGAGATTGTAAATTGTAAATTGTAGATAGAGGTGGAAATTGATTTTGAACAAGTGTTTTTATGCAACAAAAGCTTGGCATCTGAAGAGAAAATGGTCTCCCTGAATAAGTACTGTGAGGGGAAATGTGGTTTAGACCTGATAAAAGGACGCCAGAGACGGAGACGATGGGTTGAGAGAGGAAGATAACGAGTGATTAAAGAAAATGAGAAAAGAGGCAAAACAGACGCAAGGAAAAACAATGTGGAAAACAAAATTGAGGAAAGAAGGAGAGAGAAAGAGAAAATGTGGGTGGGACAAGAACAGAAAGAATGGGTCTCCGTCCTTTGGGTTTAAATCGCCAACAAAGACGAGACTTACCGATAAATCCTGGATGTCTCTCTTCTATTCTTAACATCCTTATTCATCACAGTGGGGTTGTTAACTGAGCGTGAGTCAGCCAGAGGTTCTGAAGCATGTCCCGAGTCCCCACTCATTTATGCAAGATGAATGAAACACAAGCTGAATTGGCAAATTAGCATTTTGAAAAGTTAAATGCCAAAAGATAAGAAGATCCGCATGTGTGTCTGCTATTTGGGGCATTTATTTACCAAGTTATTGTTTATTCATGTAGTGTATAGTAATGGATTGGCAGCCTGTGTATTGTTAGTCGAAGCTATAACGTACCTGCAGTAACTTAAAAGCAGCATTGCAGTAATACTGACTGAGCACATATGCAATTCTAATCAAATGTCTTGTCTAACTATTTATGATAGGTCCCAGCATGCATTGTTCCAGAAAATTGCAGAATTAGTGAATAACTGTAACTTACATTAGATTGAGCAGAGGAAGGAAATATTCCCTCAGTCTACAGAAAATCAACTAAATCTCTGCTCGCTGTATATTCTTGATACCTCCTGGTATTCATGCTGTAAATTAGATTCAGTATCATATGCTGAGAATGGCGACTGAAATGTAAATTCCAGTGATGGAGAGGAACATTATGTCAGCTTCTGAGAAAAAAAGGTTAAGTGTTATCAATATGACTCATACAGAGAGTGTGAAGAGGAGGGTACAGTTACTGGATCTTTGTAAAACTGTCTCCTTTGGGTGCTCTCAATTATTGGTCAGCATGTGAATCTGATAAAAAGACTACAAAGCTGCCCCATTCTGCTCGGTACACTACATGAGATTGGCGGCTGGCTGACTTGGCCAGTTGTCACTTATTCTTTTGGTCAGGATTAAATTTCAAAAAAGAAAAAGTACAATGCAGCCAATGCAAAGGCTTATTATTACCTTTTAAGTTGAAATGGTGAACTTAAACTTAAACTAAAACTTAAACTTAATCTTAAACTAAAACTTAAACGGTGACCAATTTGCACATGCAGGAGATATGAAGCAGCATTAGGAGTGATCTTTCCTATAAAAACAAAAACAATGAGCTGAAAGACACTAATACACTCTGTCAAGACTGTGTATCTGCTGGTTTGTTGCTATGAGGGAGTCATTTGATCGATTGTTAATATGGGATATATGTGGATACTAGCTCTATATTAAGGCAATTTAATTCTATTACAAAAATAGTCTTCTAGTACCTTCTCCTGCAAAGCAAGGCATTATGGGAAGGGCTTAAACTATCTACAGATTTTTGTGTGGTCATGAATTGATCTCATCCCACAAGTCCATCCTTCTTACCCTGCCATCTTTACTTTGGTACGTGCTAACTTTTTTTTTTTTTTTTTTTTTTAGCTGGGCTGACAATGACAGACTGAATGGACTATGTATAGCCCCCCGCAAACTGCAACTGAGTCCTGTTAAATTAATGAGAATTTCTTCTTCTTCCTGCACCTTACAGAGAAGTTACACCATAAAAAAACATTTTACTTACTGCCACTTAACACCTACAAACTTCATCAAGTATGACACGTTGACTGACAAGGTTGTTATCACAATATTATTTTCTTAGGCTTTCATGGCACTTCAGATAGTGGTTGTATTATGTCTGTGCGAATAAAAAAAAGTGAAGTATATTGTTAGTAAGTGATCAAAGATATAAAATCTTTTCCTCTGTTGTTTATGAAGTGCAGCATGCCCTCTCTGTCACTTTAAATCTGTGTAAAAATGGCCCATCGCTCAGTGTCTAGATGGAAGAGGGAGCCACTGTGACATTGTGGTCATTGTATTAAATGAAGGTGGAGAGCAATGGAGAAGAGAGCCGTGCATCAGGTTTTTGTCTTCACAAGCAGAGAGGAGACTCTCAGCAGTCTGGCCACATAAAAGCCTCGTTACCCATTCCTCTTCTGCTTTACTTGTCATCTTCCATTTGGCTTCACCTTGGAAGACCAACATCTTTTTTCAGTCTGCCAACATTTCCTACATTGGCTCACGAAAGTATCTGCACTTGAATACCAATTCTCTGAGTCCTTTCTTTCCCTCCCTCGTTATCTCTCTTTCTCCCTCTCTCTTCCTCTCTCTCTCTCTCTCTCTCCTTCCTTTTCTGGTTTCAAGGCGTTAGTGATCTCAGCAGTTACTCTCTCTGTCTCATTGCAATTCATTAAAAATGCTAAATCAAATGAGGATGTTACTTTCCTCTGTTGTTCACCGGATTTGTTGTGCCACTTAGTGTATCTTTTAGAAGAGGATGTATTTTATGCATGGTCATGCTCTTCAGTGTGTGAGTGTGTTTGTGTATGTATGTGTGTGATTTTTTTTTACCGGCCGTGGCAGCGTGTGGCTGGTATTATTTTTACCTTGTGAGCCTGTGTGTGTGTGTGTCATATGTCAGCACGATATCACCACTGTGCAAGATGTAGTCATGAAACTTTGCATGTGCGTAGTTCACAAAAAAATGAAGGATAAGTTCAATATGGGTGTGGTCCAACCCATAATTACTGAGTACTCATGTAATAATGAGTGCTCACAGGTCATCAGCAGGTTGACAGGTCGCTGTGATCTATCCAAGGTGATCTCTAGATTTGAACATTTAATGTTTATGTGCTTATTATTTAAAAAAAATATGATATAATATGTATTGAATGACTCTTATTGCATGAAAATAACTGCTTTCATGGGGTGCAAGGTATAAAGTATATGGTATGATTAAATGTGCAGGTATGTTGTACGTGGTGTGTGATATCTGCCATGTTTAAACGACAGTAATCAAGAAAATATTTGAGAAAAGAAGAGCACTAAGCTGCAGAATGGGACTTCACTGTTTGTACAACTGGGTACAACTATCAACCTCTCAAATTACATGGAGTCATTTCAATATATGCTAACAACATAAACATTGCACTCTGGAGTGTCAACGTTCTTCACTTAAGCCCAGCTTCATTAGCAGCATCATTGACCTTCACTGGTTTTAGATGAAAGCATCTAAACTTTAAACAGTGAGTGAATACTTGAGCACTGAACTCTGGCCATCACTGGTGTGTAATTACAGTCCTGTGGAGAAAAAGTTTGAAGGGTGTGTTTGCCCTGACTTTAAGGTCATTACTTGAAGGGCTGCCAGCTGTCAGTGTCCTGCAAGCTTTGCATATCAACAGCTAAATACGGATCATTTCCTTTATGAGAAAGAACATTTTGCTGGACACTTAAAGTAAAAGTTACAGAAATACATTATGTCCAAAATAGTAGGTACCTTTTATTCATAACTTTACATTTATATTTACTTACCTTCATCTACAAATACATGTGAATGAAATGTGGCTGAAACATTTATTTTTGATTTAACTACACGAAACTCCTCTGAATGTTTTGAGATAACTAGTGGTTATCCAAAAAGTCACATAATATTTGTCCTCTCAATGAAGCCATATTTTCGCTCACACTTTCATTACGTCATTGTTCCTCATCCGTTTCCATGGACACTATGCATTTCTATGTCAAAACATTATTGAATAACCAAGTGCAGCAGAAGCAGAGGCCAGTGAAAACAAGCACATATGAGCTGCTAATAGAGTAAAGTCCCACAGAGGCAAGACATGCTCTAAGAAAGTCATTTGTTGCTAATTTGATAAAAAGTATTAATGTGCAATACACTAACTGCACACACATATTTCCAAATATATACATACATTTTCAATGGCAGGAACGTGTTCCAGTATTCTGGTGATTTACATCAGCTCCAGCAGCAAACAGAGTGTACAGAGACATAGGCCACAGCCTCTTGTGGAGATCTGTCAGATCATGGCAGGTTATATAATATATCAAGCTGTCACTCACAGGTCTTTATACTGAACCTGTCTAACCAATACTAAACCACACAAGTAGAATTTAACAGAACACTATACAACACACTAATGGAAAGAGAGTAACTGCACCCACCCTGATTGATAAAAGTAGACAGTTGGGTGTTAGATATAGTCCTGCCATTAGCTGTAAACCAAGGCACTGACTCTAGCACTATTTGGTTGCCCAGTGCTTTTAATGAGTCACACATAGACAATTAATCTATATCCATTGGGATTAGAAAGTAGAAACTGAGTTGGTTGTTGGTGCAAAGGTACAGTCACTAATAAGGAAAGGATGGCTTCTGTTGGAAAGGAGTTGCATCACACATATCACTTCACCAGTGAGGATGCCTGAGGTAATTTGTGTATAATAGGACTAGTGAAGCTCACATAAGGTGACATTAGTGAATAATTTAGTCAGAGCTCTTTCCTTCCTTGTTTTCTGGTGTTGTAATGAGAAACAATTTCCCATTAAATGTCAGTTTGTCTAAATCCAAAGAGATTTTTCCAGGTCAGGTCCAGTCACAGCTTGTGAGCAAAGTCATGGGCTGTTGGTAAAAGCACTAAATGCTGCTATTTATTTTATTAAATAGTTGCTTTCAGTGCTAAACTGATTTCACATGAGATTGTTCTTTTCTTTTTTTTATTGGTCTAAAAATGTGTTATTGTTTACCCTAATATCAGTTGATTTCATATTTCCAGTGCAAATGGGGACAGCTGAATATTTGAAACAAAGTAGAGCCTCCAAAATGACCATTCAACAAGACTTCCCTTAAACAGCTTCAACAAAAGTTAAACATCATAACCTTCATAAATTTAGATGTTTTAATAGATTGAAAATGTCCCATCAGTGAAAACGAAAGACTACAAGTATAGGTTTATAATATTCAATGTCTCATTTACCGTGTTAGCATGCTAGCATGTGATAGTTAAGATATAGCTGAGGCAGGTGGGAATGTCACTGTTATGCAGCTTTTTGGCTAAAAACCAAAGTATGTATTTTTTAATTATAGTAATATTTTTTTTTATTATTTTGCCTTGATGGTTTGCTTGATGGATCACCATTCACCATGTGTGGGACATGAATATTTGTGCCAAATTTTACAGTAAACCATCGAAAATGTGTTGAGATATTTCTACCTTCCTAACAAACCGACTGACGCAATGACATCGCCATGTCTAAAAATCTCCTTTGCCATTACAACCCACACAGACAATGACAACTTCCTACAAAGTCTTTACCCATTTTAAGTCAATCAAAAGGCCTTTTTATTATCTGCTTTAACCTTGTCTCTCAATTTCATGCTTCAGCTGAATCTAAATTAAAGTCCAGACTTTGGTTACTTTGTGAGGCTAATATACTTTTTTTTGTAATTGTCAATTAAATGCTGGAATTGTGCCAGGTAGCCAAATTCAAAAGAAGCATGTATCTTTCTCTAAAAAAAAGTCCTTCTGCTTTACCAAGTACAAAGTTACTGCAGCGTGCTTATCTGCAATGACCCTCAACCTTTATCTCGGCTTTTTCCCGCTTTGGCTGGCAACCTCTTTTCATTTCGACCTGTTTAAAGCCCTCTACCTCGTTAATGATGTGTAATTATCTTGGAGTGTGTGTGAGGTGAAAACTGATTTCTCCGTGTCAGGGCTGTTGACAGGCTTGACATGAGTTTAGTTGTCCAGGGCCGACCGTCTGTCATGCCAGTGAAAACCCTCCGGGTCGACATTCGCTCCATGGGGGTGATGCTCAGTGACAGAGTTCAGGAAGTAAAATGACTTTGTGGCTTTTTCTCTCCTTCCATTCTCCAAAGGAAATCAGCCACAACTCTCTCTAAATGCAAATTGGAAGCCAGACTTTTATGTGTTGCACTGACTGTACACTGGCACTGCACTGTGAGCCTGGCTAGGTGGGTGGGTACTGTTGAAAATGCAGGTTCTGGGTGAATGACATCAACTTGTGTAGGTCCTCAATCATCCTTGGCATTGAACAGCTCTTGCAGCAGAATGGATGTCCTTGTTGAAAGTACAAGACTGAAATTTTTATTTTTGAGGAGATACAAGTTGAGTGAATATGAGTGAAATTCTAGAAAGAAAAGCTCTCTCTGTGCTCCGCAGAAAGATTAATGGCTTGTTTAAGTTAATTAAGTGTTGCCAGTATTGATCAGCTCCACAATAAATCATTTATTAAGCATTATAAAAGGATGGCATTTCCACCTTTTTTCATCTTCTTTCTCTTTGAATTAAAAAATCTTTCACCATCCCTTATTTATTGACTCCACTGCTGTGTATAAACCGAATATACAGCAGAGCTTGAATGAATTTCTCTGAAGTATTTTGATGACCAGATCAAAGTATCTGCACCAGTCTAACAGTTCTGTCTGCGTCTGATGAACCATTTCAAGTGATAAAAGGATATATGGAGTATGAACTGTGAAATTAATGCTTTGTCTGCCATTTTCTCTGTGCACTGAGCTAAAAAATTACATAAAATTACTCTGTTCACATTATTGAGATTCACCAATTTCCTCACTGTGCCAGTGTCATTATATGAACTTTGGCGGAGCTAAATTATATCCTTATCTTTTCCCTACTTCCTGACAATGCTCTTAGATATAGATCAGCAGCCATGATGAGATTAGATTTTCTCCGTCCCCCTGAGGGATTTTCGGCCTTTTAAAAACCATTGCCTCTGTCAGTTCCCTTAGATGTCTGTAGGAGGATAGTCAAGCTGAGTCAAAAACACACAGATGTGGCTTTAGACTTCAATGTGATAAGATATTCCACAGAGAAGGTTCTTTTAAATTTACCTCAGCACCATCACTGATTCACGAGAGCTGTTGCCAGGGATGTGTAGTCTGCTCATTGGTTGACATGAAGCGTTTCAAGTGAATACAGTGAGAAAGGTTTCACTGTCTGATGAATACTGATCTTGAATGTTAAAGGGCAATACTCTTAATGATGCCCCCATGGTTTAGATGAACTGCAGATGAATTACAGCACATACAGTGTATGTATATAAATCATATGTGAATATCTTGTTCTTATGTTTCTTTTCTCTTTGCTTTGTTCTAGGTAAGTGATGCCAATGACTTCCACCCCGAGAGAGATAGAGCCTCTGCTGTCTTCAGCACCATCCATATCTCAGTGGGTTTGCTGCTCTTTCTCCATACTCAGTGGAAATAATTCAAACACAAGGGTCAAAGCGTCATGATAAATAACCGATGCAAACCCCAGTGGGAAGAAACACAAGTGCACATTCCTCTTGGCTTTCAGCACGTTTTCCTGTGAACATACCATAACACTTAAATTTTACATACATGAAGTTTTTCTTATAGCCAAAACAAAGAGACACAGGTCTCAAGGGAATAATGCTACAGTATTTATATAACTGCTTCTCATACATTGCTTTTCTCACCTGTCAATGAAAGTGAGCATGAAACCAAGCAAAGGAGGTTGTTGAGATGATGTCTCATGGTTTGCTTTCAAATACACATGTTGTTCTTGTGTATTTGTTCCATGAAAGACATCATATTATATGTCAGCCCAAATCTGTCATGTTAAAGCTGACATATTTAAAGATAAACGACAAAACTTTGAGAATGAAGTCCCAAAGTGCCACAGGCTACAGCTTCAGATGTTTGGTTTTGACACATACGTTGTATCCCCGCATTTGCTAGCTCCTGGATTTCATGTCGCAGCAGTGAGATTCGAACTAAATGTCCCTCACTACTGAGCCCAAGCCAAATTAACCAGGTCATCCATCACTGCCTCGGAAACATGTAATATTCAGGTTTGAGGGCCGGTAATTCCAAAATTGTAAAGCCTAATTTCCCTTTCTCTGTTCTTCCATTATGAGGAATGTGACAATACCATTTCATGGACAGACATTACTATGCTTGTCGAAAAATGCATTAAAGTGCTATCAGTCGTGGCTCCACTACACAAGAGACTGCAAATTTTAGTCAGTGAAAGGATCGTTTAGCAGGTGTGTGTGTATGTGTGTGTGTGTGTGTGTGTCTCTGTCTCTGTCTCTGTCTCTGTCTCTTTCCATGTCTGTTTCTAGCTTTGCAAATGCCCAGGAAGCAGAGATACCATCAGGGTTCCTGGTAGATGAAAAGAAATGTGACATCTCTTAACCACTATGTACAGAACCAAAACAGAGTTTGCAAAAGCAATGCAGAGGAATGGAATTCATAAAGTAGTACGCACACACACCAGTCCTTACTGTGCATGTGTGTCTAGTGTGTGTGATTGATATTAGACTGCAGTTTACGCCCAAAAAAAGGAAGAAAAAAGTCGTATTCAATTCAGATATTTTAAAATGTACCCAGTGTGTTAGCCATCTAGACACCATTTTTGTTAAGGATGTGAGTGACCTTGTGATTCGATTGTAATGCCATCACATAAGATAACTTGTTCCTCAGAAATGTTCACTATGTTACGATAGAGGCTGAGCTGGGCCGCATCTCTTTGTCAGAGCTAGGTAAAGAGGCCTTATGATGAGTGTTTGTCTCCTGGCTGCTGATAAAAAATGACTGGTAAGTGTCTTTGCATTCCTGTCAGTCCATAATAAGTCGTCCCACATTCACTAAAATGTGCAAATCGAACTTTCTGAAGGACTGATTCAAGTGGAAAAGAGCGTCAGCACTCAGGATGTGTTTAGCATAGAGAGCTGTGAAGAATCAGACAAATAACTCGCTGCTTTGCTCAGGCTGTTGACACTCTTGTACTTCTGTTGTACCGTTCACACTTATTTGTCAAAATTGTGACAATTAAAAACTCCAGTGTCACTAAACAGATGTCTAACCTCTAACACTTTAATGTGGAGAGCATGGGTGCATATTTGTGTGTGGGCAGTAGGGATATGTCCCTACAAATATATTTACTCATCACAAACCTCTCTGTAAGATCTACACAGCAACTATGAGTAGCCAGATTCGTGTGCCGTGTGCTAAGTATTGGTTATTATGATAAAGAGTGAAGAACTGGGATATGGGAGATACTCGACTATGATCTGAAAACCCTCAACTCTAAACTGCATTACACATCGTTGTCCAGCTGTAGTAGCAGTTGTGGAGTTGGTGATGAGTGGTGGTGAATCTGAAGCAGGAAGTATTTATAGTTTAAAGGTTTCACATTTCAGAATTGGAAATGTCTTCACTTGTTGAAATGCAGTTGATATTACTTTTAAGTTTCAGTGGTTAAGTGTTCGCTAATTTGTGAAGCGAAAAGTGTAAGTAACAGCTGAGCTTAGCTAATAAGATCAATCCAAACATGTATCTACTTTGAAAATGGTTGGAGAAATATTTACTAATTAATGCCTCCCTCCTAATTTCCATGAGTGGATCAAGCAGAGTTCTTACTGCACATGGGGCATTAAGACATGAATATTATTTATAACCCAAATTAACCACAGCTTGTCCAACTGATTTGTTTATTAATGTCAGGATGATTTTATTCTGAAAATCCTCTACTCACCAAGGGCTCCAGAGGTGGAAACCAATGCCAAGGTTAACTGTTGTTTCTATCACATCCTTTCTTCTACTGAAGTTAGCATGCTAACCAGCTAGCCCCGGCCGGTCTCGTCACTTTCCAATGACGACTCATTGTAGCCTCCAATCTGCCCTGAAGACGTAGCGCTGCTAAGAGGATGTATTATAACCTCTATGCAACAATGGCCGAAGCTCTTTTCAAGTGATAGTCACCACCACCAATCACCTAGCAAGAAACCATGTTTAGCAGTAGTGAAAACTTACAAATAGCCTCTATTAAAAAAAAAAATCATGATAGCAGTCCAGTTTCAGGTTATATCAACATACACATATTCAGTTCAAATAAACATCTTACAGACTCAGGTTTTTTATGTGCGTATGCATGTGCACATGTGCATATGAATGGGAAGTGCACTTATTGTTTTGGCCATCTGACAAAAAATGTCCCTACCAACGATAACCCAAACCTACACCCGTGATGAAGAGGCACTGACAGGGAAACAGCGAGGAGAAGTCAATCACAGGGATGGTTGCTTCCACACTTCACACACAACCGTATAATGATGAATGTGTGACACTTGGCCTGTCAGTAAGATGATGAAAATGGGGGGAAACTGCTGATACTGAATCCTCGCCACGCTGACTTTAAAAGACACTTATCTCTAATCCAGCTTCCTACACCAGTGACCTTCCATGAAAATGAGCAACAGCTTTTACTGTAATTTTCATGTGTGAGAAAAGTCAGAAGAAGCTGAAGAAGAACCAGTAACTCAAACCCTGAGATCTGAAATACTAACTTCCATTTGCATTTGCTCATATGCATTTACATTATTAGACAGTTTCATGTCACATCACATCTATCCAACAGATCCTGATATGCCTATTGTCTGACAAATTGACTTCATTATTTCTTTTCCAAGTATTGTCATATTTGGAGTCTATTTTTAATGCTGTCAATTGGATGACAGGTAATATTCTAAAATTCTCCTCTGATCTTGATATGCATATGAACAATCAGATATAATTATGAAAACTGACTTTCAAATGACATTTAATATGTTTTGATGAAATGGGGCCATTTCAAATTTTTTGACAGCAGTAAATTAAGATTGAGTGATGAAAGCGCAAACATCCTGTTTCCAAAGTTTCACTGTTGTTTTATTTTATTTTATTTATATATTTATTTTTGTCTTTTTCTCCTGAGTTTATTAATACTGATACTGAGTTTCTGTTTTAATTTCTGTGGAAGTTATTTATCTGACAAATGATGATGAGCAGCCACCATCAGCAGCGAATCTTAATACCCATCAAGGCTGCACACAGTTGGTTGATTATTGACAGCAGCCTGTCACTTGATATACACATCAGTGAATCGCATTAAATAGCAAACCAGTCAAATGTGGCAAATCACGTCGTTAGAACCTGAAATTAAATGGGAAATGTTTATCAAGATTAAAGTCACTCATAATTTCCTCAAACAGTTTATTATTTTCCACGTCTAATAGGAGTTTTGCATATCAGTCTTCCCAAATGCACCACTGGTATTACTAACACTGTCAGTAGCTCCCAATCCCCTGGTCCTTAATGCCCATACAGTATGTGTGTGTGTTCCTTACACACACACACACACACACACAGACATATAGGCCTATATATATATATATAGACTTCAAAGCTAACTTCAAAGCTATACCTCTCCCATGAGAAATAAAACATCATAAAACGTCCCATGTACCTCAGGTACAAAGTGACCCCTTACAAATTAGAGTAGCTAGTACAGTGAAATATCCTTCCTAAAGTACTGCAACAATTAAAATGTAGTCTAAATAAAATGTCTATTATACATGCCATAAAGCCTGATTTCACTGCTGCACAGGTGCATTCATTTCTATGTGTTCTAATATTGTAGTGTTCACCAATGAGAAGTAATTCTTTATTCCACTATATTTCTCCATCATGCTGTTGTTGAAGCAGCCTGCTTGTCTTCAGCTACCTTCACTGGAGCTGGGCTGTTTTTTATCTTGCATCTCCACGCATGTCTGATCCTGACAGATCACAACACGTCTGCTGTGCTGATCAACACTGTCGCCCAGCAGATGGTGAACTGATGACCGCTCATAATGGAGAAAATTAACATTAAATCACCTGATAATAGAACTTATATTGGTTTTTACTTCTATCAAGGGAGCCCATTGTTTATTTGAATTCTGGAGCTATATTTCCCCTCAAGATAGGAGAAGAGTTCTATTCAGATTCATTTTATGGAAACCAGTAGCCCACTCTGCGGTCGTCAGTTTAAATGAAGACCACATTCTCACATGACGTGAACTTTGTGACACTGTGAAGTCAGTGTTTGTTCCCCTGGTCAGCCGGAGGGATGATGTGTGTCCGCTCAGTGTCCAGTCCTTGGTCCTGTCCTCACACATCTCTTGTGTCCTGTCAGTGTTTGGACCTCAGTTCTCTCTCTCTCTGTGTCTCATCTCCACCAGACTCCCCAGACAGAGCAACTAGACTAGACTGACCTCCATCTTCCGTCCTTCAAACCAGGATAGAACTTCTCGTCTCCTTCGTTGTCACCGCTCAGCTGTCTGCTTTTACTGATTACCAGAGCTTTAAATAGGATACATCACAGCTGTTTGGCAGGATTTAACCACTTTTCTGAACCATGATCCATTTAAAACATGTACTGCATTCAGTGCTTACAGACTTCCATTATTTTTTCCACATTCTGAACAAAATCCTGCATCATTTATTCTTTCTTTCTCCTAATTGTGTCAACAGATGGTTTATTATGTTTAATCCATTTCATTAAAAGGATTTATTTATTCATTTATTTATTTGACATTGCCAGGCATTTTGTCTTGAGGGCAACCCCCTTTTTTCTCTCTTCCTAATCTTCCTTTATTTCTTCTACCACCTGCTCCTTCATTTCCCACTACACGCTCTTTAATGAATAATGGTAGAGAGGATACCAAGCCTTAATCGATTTGCTCAGGATAGTGCAGTAATGAACCTTCTACGCAGCCGACCAGGGCTAGCAGAGCTGAGGCGAGGTAAACTCAATTCCAGCTGAAAACAGAAAACATTGTCCTCCATGTCTTTCTCTCCTGCAAAAGCATGTCAACTAGTTCATCCATCTATTGACCTCTCCACTGAGTGTAGTCAGGGCCTGAAGAAAAGAGACAAAGAGGAGAAGAAGATGGGAGGAGAAGAGGAGAGGCTGTGTCAGTTAAGGTTTTATCTTCTATTGACTGTGGGTGAATTGGATTCAGCCAGGACTTAAGTGGCTGTGTCGTAAATCACCAAGAATGAGTCAAGCACAGCATTTGAAAAGGGATGTCTGCGTTCATGTTTTATATGTGTGGAGTTTTGGGAAGATAAAACAATGAAGTCCATCGTGATAAACTGCTGTGCATTGACTAAAAATGTAATGTAGGGTGTGAAATCCAAAAGCAGAGAGAGGAGAGAGTGAGGAGAGTGAGGACGTGGCAGAGAAACAGGGACTTAAACCAAGGCTAGCAGAGAAACAAGGCTCAGAGAGATAAAAACAGATTAGAGACAAACAGCAGGAGAGATGCCATGCTGCGCCGTCCCACCAGACATAGGGGAGCACTGACTGTTAATCACATTGTGTTGCTTTTTTCACAGCCGCCGTGTACATGTGCGCGTGTGTTTGTGTGTGACTTCTGGCCTGACTTGTGGAGGGCACAAAAACCATTTTGCACTCTTGTTTGTTTGCATGCTGGGATTTGAAGTCACTTCTCTAAATCATCATCTGCCTCTACTTTTTTAAGAGTCTGTGGACTTCATGCACCAAAGACTGCAAAAGAACAAAAAAAAAAAAAAAAAAATTCTTTAGTCATCAGTTAGTAACACAGATTTCCCAATGAGCCAATAAGAAAAGTATAAATTCCAGCACAAACATTCAGTTTGAGAAAGACCCCTGCAGCCCTAAATAGTCCCATATTTATAACACACACCGCACCAATATCGCACTCTACACACAGACTACCACCTGCTATGACGTGAAGTAAAGAGGGGGAATTAAAGGCTTTTAGACAAGAGTAGTTTCTCTGCTCTTGACAGGTTTCAAAGGAGAGATGTTTACCATTCATGCTGAACTGCCAGTGGGTATTTATAATTGTGCTCTGTCTTCTCCTCTGTGCCATCTTCGCCTCTAACTGTATTTCAGAACTCTTTTTTTATTTTTTTTTTCAAACTCATGAATGCAAAGTTGCCAATGGGTTTAGTAGTAGTGTTCTCCCCTTTCTGTCTTTGTCCTCCTCCTCCTCCCACATTCTCTCTTTTCCACTTCAAAAACAAAGTCATTGCGTCTCTAGAGTTTGTATTCACCTTCATGCTGGCAGAAGTGTTTTGTGTATTTTTCAGTTGTTTCTCACCCCTCATGAGAGATGGAGGCATACCAGTGTAGAGCCTCACTTTCATTACTCATTCCCCACACAAACACACACAGATACACACAAGCAGCTGTTGGCGATGAACAACTCATTGACAAAATTGGCTTCACTTCAGTTCTCCTCCCTGACCCCTCAGTATGCTTTTAACTATCCCTCTGCTTTACGTTACGTTTTTACAATTCTGTCGAAAATAATTACCTCTCAAGTATAGTCCCGTCGTAAACACCTATGAGGATGTTCGTACTCCACCGCTAATATGACCAAGCCCATTTCACCTCATCTCAGGTCTGACTGCAGGCCAGCCTCTCCCGTGCTGCCATGCCAGACAGGAGCTGGCACACATGCTATCTCACCCTGGCATGGAGCAGATCCTCTCGGCCTCTGTTCCTGCAGGAGGAATCAGCTAATTAGTCTGAAACAGAAGAGACAGAGAGCGGCTGGACTGTCTTGACTGAAACAGAATCAGCTTCTCTGTCCCCGTCCTCCATATACACGATTGTCAGATTTATGCCTTCAACCTAATGACATGTAATCTTATCAAGTTTTATTCAGTATGCTGGGATTATTTTGTTTGGTTGCTAATTGTCTATTTTCTCTCTGTCTGTTTTCTGGGATGCTGCCATCTGCTCTGCTCCACCCTGGGCCGGCTGTGTCTACGGATCTTGAAATGCAGGTAAAACTAATGTTACTTCTTAAACCCCATTAATAGGGTGTGAGAGTATAGGTGCACATGGACTGACTGGTAATGGGTCGGTCTCTAGTGTTTGATCAATTAGAAGAAAAATGACTCAAACATATCTTGAGAAAACCAAACTTAAAAAACATAAAGACATATGGAACCAAATCATATGTTACATCTCTAGAAGCCAATGCTCTTTAGTTTCACAGGTGAGACCTGGTATTCTTCCTCTGGCCATTGAGGCTGGCAGATTCAAAAATATTCAGGAGGAAAATAAATACTTTGAGCTGTATGATTTTGGATCAGACAGGCAGTCCTATCTTTTTTAATTGACTTTCCTTCTTGTACTGTACAGACTATGACGATTTAAGGATGTTAATTCTCAACAGTTCACGGAATGTACATTTGATCAAAAACAGGAATGGATGTTTAATTTCAGTTTGTTTAAAAGGGTTTTGCATGTTTTACTCAAATAACTCGTATCTGCGTACTCCTTCCGTTGGTTAAAATAGTGAAATTGGTTAGCAGGACAGATGTCCTATTCACAAGTAGTGCTGATTGAACGACTCGTAATCCACATAACCACAACACGTTTCTGACCAAAGCGTTGTTGCTATGAGGGATGCACAAGGCAGCTTCATCACTGCCTCGTTCTAAGTCCTGCAGCAGCGCCTCCAAAATACTCCAGTCATGGCAGGAAAAACATTCTGTTCATAAGCGCCTGGCGTTCTGGTTGATCTGATGTTGGAGCAGCAGTGTCCAATCTTCTTACCCTTTCCCTGTCTCTCTCTTCTCGTGTCAGTACCACTTCCTCCTCAGTATACTCCGGCTCTACTCTAGCTGATCCATAGAAAGAGTGATCATGTCATCAGACCCCTTATCATGATATTCACTGCCTGACATCTTCTCACAAAAGCACAGTTACTTCTTTGCTAACTACTTTTTGTGTATTGACTAGTATGCAAATCTTCCAGCTCAGATCATCCTGTTATAGCACACAACTCAGTTTGACATAAAGTAATGGTGTTTTTCTGTGCTGTCATGTAACTGAAGTTGTCTCAGACTCTGAGTTCAGCAAAGTAACTTTCACAGACCATTCAATACAGCTGTCAAACCTATGACAAGTATTTAAAGATATTCATATGTGATAATTATTTTTATTCCCTGTTGAGTTTGCAAACACCCAACTTATGAATATATTTCTATGTGGCAGCTGCATTAATGAAAACCAGTGTGGATTTTACTGAACAAATTATATAATAAGTATTGGATTAAATAGATTTTTGATAGCTACAGTAGCCAATTATCCAGTCTGTCACAATGACTGGTATGATATAATAATATAATATATTAATGTATCCATTACCAGTTCTTTTTCTTTTCTATCCTTACGATGCAATCTACAGGTAAGTGTGAAGGGGGGCATGCGATTGATGCATTAATTCGGAAGAGGCACTGTGTGTGCCAGTTGTACATTTTTAACAGTGTAATATCTTCAGATCAGAATCTATTTCTAATGCACAAACAGTAACAGTAACTGTACCGACATGTGAGCTGTGGAAGTATTCACCATTATGTCATTTAAGCAGAATAAGTGTAACGTTATATGGTAAGAAGTCATTAGCTTTCTTCCACTGACAAGTCATGGCATTAGCGAGCTTTGTGGCAAACTATTTTATGAACACATAAACTGCAAGCATGTGATTTATAGTTTCTGCCGAGGGATAAAACACTTTCTTCCATTCTCATCTACTCACCAGAACTGTTTTACTACTGTTCTGTCTCCCATTGAGTTCTGAGCAATTCCAAAATGCAGCTGACCTACAGCTCAATATTGTGCCTATACGCCTCCTGTGTAGACAGACGTGGGGCATCGGAGCTGCGGTCGCTGCTCTGCTAACCTGCTGCTCACGTCGTGCCCTCTGTGTGAGTGTGTTGCCAAAAGTGGACTCAAACTGCTCAATAGTGGTAATGAAAGAGCTCAAGCACAGATCTCTGCCTAAGTGACTTTAATTTCTTCCTCCTTACTGACCTACTGTGTATATGCAAGAAGTACACTGATACAGTTTTATCTGCAATTACCTTATAGTGCGCTGATAAAATTCATCCGCCTACACATCAGTTGGGCTCTTATAATAATGATGACTATTATCTGCTATCTTTCTCACAATAAAGTCAGCTGTGAAATAAAGTATCATCATCCATCATTTGCATACTAACAGAAGCAGACAAGAGGAGAAGGAGGTACTTGCTCTTTTTATAACAGTCATCAGAAAATAGGGGAATAATAAATAATGATAGGTGGGCAGTCTGAGTATCTTATAGATAGAATAGATCGAGGGAGGAAATCAAGTCTAGACGAAGGTTTAGTGTTACTTTGTGTGGCTGGATTGTGTTTTGGATACTGAAACTGCACACTGGACTGACTGCTGTGTGGTGGTGGATCAACATTATGCCTCATCAATTCAACCCTTCTTGCAATTGCAACTTTGACATTGCAGGCACGGCTCTGTGAATAATTGTAGGCGCAGTGAGGTCAGTAAAAGCGTGCACACACGGGACATTTTTCATAACTCAATTAATCTAATTCGACCACATTCGTCTGACAGTGAATTGTGCTGCACTTGATTGCAGTTTGTATGGTTGCCAGTGTTTTTCCACCCCATGCAGTGACAGCCATATGGTTAGAGTGTTTGTGTGATGAATAGTGTTTCACTTTCAGCTACATTATGTTGGAGAGAATCCCCCTCGGTCCTAGTCCTCCAGTTCAAGCTCTACTGTCAGATTGTTTTTTTCCTAATAATATGAAATGGTATTTTTCTATAGGTGTTGTTTGGTTTGTTGCATTTACTAAGTTAATTATTTAAATTTTTGGTGTGTAGTTGCTAATTTTTCTTTCTCTTTGTATCTGGAGATACGACCATCTGCCCTGATCCGTCCTGCACATTTGTTGACACATGACTAGTTCTTATTAAAAAAATGTGTTGAGCAGATGGACATGTGGATGCACTTGTGTAAGTGTATTTCCTGTTCCATGTTGGTGTCATGCACAGAAAAGAATTAACAGCTCATAATAGTGACCACTCATAGCACACAATTTGACTCGCCAGGATTTAACAGGAAAACCGTAACTGCAACTACATAATGCTGTCTGCATTGCATTTTCAATCCAGATAAAAGCTGTGAGGCCTTTACTGATATTGACAGCTACATCTACTCAGGCTGTATCACAATGATGAGGCTTGGGTGCTTCAGTGATATGAAATACAGATTATAAATACGAGAACAACTTGAGGCTTTACCAGTACTTTGAACAATCAGTTGAGCAGTGGTTCTTCTTCTTCATATTTTAAAGCACAAACAATACATTGTGCCCCTAAATGAGGTTTTCTAACTTCAGTTTACATCTCACTCTTTATCAAATTAAGTGCAGTTTGGTGATTGTTTTCTTCCATGTTAAGTGCTCATTATCAAAGATTCTAAGTCCAAACAGTCAAAAATAACTGACATATACTATATATATAAAAATATTAAACATATACTATCCATTCAACATTGTTACAACAATAAGGCCATGTTTTATCCAGGAGGACTTAGCTAAAGAATGAACTCACACATTTGCTAACATTAGCTCGTCACCACAGCAAAAAGATTTATGTATAACTTAAAAATATTAAACATCATGGCATGTTGTTAACATGGGCCATAGTAGCAGGCTATACTGTTTTGGCTCAAGTGATTTAAGTGTGTAGGTAAAAATCTGTGCTTGCACGCATTGGCTAACAGGTTCTTTACATTTTTGTGAACTCGCAGTACCACGTCAAATCAATTCACCTTTAGTATTAACCCTGGCACATATTTTTATGTTCTGTCCGCACGTCTTTTTACAGCTACATGTTTGACTCAGATTGCTGGAACCAGTGACTCTGTCAGAGTTCAAATCAAGTGCCTCTCCTCATAGCTACATGGAAGATTAATTGCGTGTTACACAATTTTACACTGTAAAATTAATTTTTATCTTGTACTTTTTTTTGGATAATAGCTGTATCAAACATTTACTCGTCACTTGTAGTGCTGAAGGACAAAGCAATGACCTCCAAGTCTGTAGCTCTTTAAATGCTTTTTATGTGCTTTTAGCAACCTTTAGCTGTTTTGGCTGACCTGCACAGGATAGAGTAGTATGAAAAAAGTCATCAAATCCTCATATAAAACTGTAAAGGCAGTTAAGAGTACACTCCCTGCCCACCACAAAAGAAGAGAGAGAGAGAGATGGAGAGAGAGATACTTTTACCATGAAGAACCAAAATGACCCCTAAAATCTCCCATATGACTGCTGAAAAATTTGGCTGCACTCACAGTTGGAGCAGTTTTAATGTGTATTTAAATATTTCCCATTCCCCAGTTATCATAATTATTTGGCAGTGAAAATATACCAATAACAAAGTTGACTAAGGACAGGGAAGTTCAAGCTAATTGGAAGCTAAGCGCTCAGAGGGCTGACAAAGTCTCCAAACTGTCCACATGGTCTGGTAATGATTTCTCCTCTCGTGCCAAAAAAAGTGCCAGACAGCTAAAGTTTTCTGGCACCCACTCTCATTCTTCTTTAATCTCTTTGATGCTTTCATATCACATGCTTCTGTTCGCACTGTTAACAATTTAATTTGCGTCTGGCTTCTAGTCTCTTAGTCTGCTTGTTTATTTTAATTCTCTTTCTTGGCTGTGATTACAAGAGCCAGCTTCTGTCTCCCCCATGAAATCAATTGATACGCACAGCAGTATTTACAGGACATGAGGGCAAAATAAAATGATGGGATAAGGTGTCTTGTTTACATGCTCTGCAGTGAGCAATCAGAATGAAACGCTCTCACTTGCCTTATGTACAACAAACCCAGCACTTTTTTAAAAATCGATGGACCTGCATTAAAGGCTTGGCACCATTATTGGTTTACGGCTTTGCTTTCTAGTGAAGCAATGTTTTTATTACACCATACTACTACAGCAGTTATTGAACAGAGGAAGATGAGCCTCCCACAGCACCCACTGCAATCCAGACTCTCTAAGAAAGCCTTAAACTTGGAGGATGATATCATCATGACATGACGGACATATCAAAATTTAAACATTCCTTTTCCCCTTTAAAAAGGGAGTTAAATCTCCTCAAGATGACTGCATGACAGGTTTCACTGGCTGAATTTTCAGATCACTCGCTAAGAACGAGACTAGTATAATTGCCTATTTTTCCTTTGTTGTTGTGTTTCCTGCTGAGCTAATCATGAAGGAGACAGAAAGTTAAAGAGCAGTGTAACTCTAATCCCCCATTTTTGAGCTTTAAATTTACTTTAGTTACTTAATTATACCATATTAAACTGTTGTCATCATATGCCAGTCCATGTCTATAGTGTTGATTACACTGGCATTTTTTCTAGAAAAATTAAAGTCATGGAAAAAAAACATCTTGGTGTTCACATGTTCACCATTACATACACTTCTTGCATGTGTCCTTTTGTATCTAAAGTCTAACTTTCTCCTCAAAATGTCATTTCTGAGTTCTTTTTCGTATGCCACCTTGAATCAGAAACGACCACCTGTGTATAGTTTGTGTTTTTGCCAGCTCTTTCATTGACAGCCATATGGTCAGTGTGTTTGTCACACAGTCACCTATGTCACATAATGAACTGTAGTCGGGTTATTTTCAGAATTTCTGAGCAGTGAGAAACCAACACGTGGATGTAAGGGCAAAGTGCAACACAGAGAAAGCCGGTGTGTCACTCTACTCCTTCTCATTACAGACGTGAAGATTGGCTGTTGCTTCTTGTTTCATAAGTGCTGTGTGTACTCCTGTGCCCCTGCCTCCCATCAGCTATAGACTTGACCATAGGCTGTAAATAAAGATGGACGCAGCCTCCGTGCGTGAAGTCACCCATAGGTTTCCGAAGTGCGGTTTTGAAGCTCAGAGTGAGCTGCTCCATCACTATCTTAGCAGTGTCTGACTCCGCCTAACTCCTGTCTAATCCAAAATTGGGTGAACAGGAGGACGAGTGTGCAGCTGAGACTTTGGTTCAAGCCTGTTTGTGGCAAGCATATGCTCACCCACCTGTCACTCAAAGTGGTACACTCTCAATTATGCATAACTATAAGCCTTAATAGAATTTAAACGAGTAAGTTATATAGTTATATAAATTGCTCATTGGGGGATTTGGGCATTTTAACATGAGTCTATGAGGATCGACTCACTATCGGAGCTAGCCTCAAGTGGTCATTCAAAGAACTGCAGTTTTTAGCACTCCCATGTTGGCTTAATTTTTCAGTCACAGAGGTTGCAGTTTGGCCTTGAATTATGGCATGGGCATGTTGGACATGAACCTGTATGTCAACTGAAAAGACATCTTGAGAGAAGAAACTAGCACTCTACCACTATTGCTGAACATTGTGCTCCTGAAACAGCATTAAAATGGACATTGATTTTGAGTACACACAAACGCATACCATGATATTTTGAGGGTCAGAAGAAACTTTATCTTATCTTTATGATTCACTCCCCAGCCTCTCCCTCTGTACTATACAGATACTACATATATCATGACTGCAGTGCACTTGTATAGGAAGAACTGCACCCATACACTGACATCACAGAGATACACTTCCCATACATTTGCCCTCATGCTCTATTAAATCTTCCATTCCATGAACCTGAATAGCTTTCTTCAGTCAGTCAGTTTCTCTGTCACCGCAGTAGGGTATATGTTGTATGAATTCAAGCTGTGTTCGGCCATGAGAGCAAACACAGTCTCTTCTCCCGGCATGTCAGCGAGGTGCTGATGCAACACGGTGGTTGAAATCCACGTATTCAGACTGTCCTCTGCAATGTGGCTTTTCCGGGCCGTGACAGAAGCTCATTCGCATTGCAAAATAACTCCCAGGGTGCTTTGGTGTGTGTGTGTGTGTGTGTGCGCGCGCGTGTGCGTGTGTGAGAGAGAAAGAAAGAAAGAAACGCCTGAAATAAAAATGTGAGCAGGTGTCTGGTGGGTGCACAGTGTTTGTCCTGTGTTTGTACATTTTACAGTATGGTATGTGTGTATGTGCGTCTATGTTTCTTCCCCGTAAAACCCTTTAATGTGACTGTATGAGCTCTCCTCTCCCTCTCGCTGGACAGGGAAGGTCATGTAACACCATATGTAGCCCGTTATGTGTGTGGGTGTGTGTGGGAGGTTCATCTTGGTGACTGCAATCATTTAGTCAGCACCCTGCAGCACTCGGGACTCATTCAATAACACAACTGGCCTCTTTCTTTCAGTGTCTAAGTGCATCTCATTAAATGTCGATGGTTTTGTTTAAATGAATGCGTACCTAATTGTGTCATTCTGTACCATATGTTGTGGATGGCATTTGCAGCTTTTAAAGCTGTAGCACAAAGCACTGACTGACAAGAAAGATGCATATCTATCCACTACTTATCTATTCATCTATGCACATTTTCCTGTCTGACAAATGTTCTCGCTTGTCATTTGGCAGACATTTCCTCATACCAACGTGCACCTGTAAACCTGTACACCTGCTCATGCATATAATGTTCTCTCTGTATACTTATAGGGATGGTGTAAATGAAGTCGTTTTCTGTATAATGAAGGAGGCTGTCCGTATGGTTACAGCTGTACATAGCCGGGAAAGGAAAGCGTGCACAACATGTGCATAAATGTCCTCAAATAAAAGTCACACATTCAGAGACAGATAAAGCCTTGCATTGTTGCTCTTTCTCCAAATGTGTTACCATTGGATTTCGTTTTCATATTTTTAGCTGCATGGCTCTATAGATGGCAATGTCAGCTGGTCAGTTGGTCCAGATTGAAATATTTGAGCAACTGTGGTGAGCTTTGTGGTTGGTCACCAGAGGATGCATCCCACTGACTTTTGCTCTCATGCCATTAGCAGATTACCTGTCGCTTTTAGTAGAGTAACTCCACAACTATTGAATGGATTGCCATGAAATTTTTGTTCCCACATTCATGTTCCCCTGAAGATAAACTGTAATAATTTTGATGATCCTGGTACTTTCTATCTAGAGCCATCATAAGGTCAAAATTTGAGTTTGTCCAATACTGTAAGACTAATGACTAATTCCTATCAGCCTCAGGTTTACTTAGTGTTTACTACATTTAGCAAGTAGCAACACACTAAACTACCATGGTGAACTAGCATGCTGGCATTAGCATTTGGCAATACATCCTCACAGATCCACTGGCAGCACAGTTTAGTTGCATTATTATTGCATGAAACCTTTCAAATTCATAATGCATGTTTTAATGTGTCTTTGTAGCGGCAGATTAAACATTTGTCCTAGTTTTATTTTTGAATCCAAGTAACTTTTCTGTCAAAAAACCAATGATGTATTAGTAAGAACCCAGCATTTAAAAAAAAAAAACAAGAACCAAGAAGAAGTTGCTAACCAGAAAAAAAGAGGAAAGAATTTTAACATCAAAATTCTCTTCAGATGCTTGAGAGAAAGGATGCATACCGAATCTGCAACAGTGACAGACTTTTTTAGAATGTACATGAGCAACATTTTGATAACTTGCTCTTCACCGGGTTCAAATGGTTGTTCATATGTATCCTTTAATATCAAAAATGTAAAAATTAGCACCACATTTGTGGACTAGTTGCTATCTGCCCATCTGATTGTGAGTTCGTGGCTGATGTGAAGGTTGACTTCCCCTCTCTGATCAACCTTGAGAGTAAGGTTAGAACTGATCAATTCTCAGCTTCATTGGTTGTAAAGATACTTGGTTGGACACGCATTCATGCACATGCATAGGGTAAAAGCGCGCACACGCACACATGCACATCGCTTCGATCAAATTTGGCACCATTATCAGCAGAGCTGAGAGGTGCACATTGTTTAATTTGCCCTTATCACAGCAGTATTGCAGGCGAGGCTCTGGGCCATAGATTAAACGTCATTATTTAATGAGAGGAGAGCAGGATGGATGCAGCATGTAATTAGAACGACACATACACTGCTCTGATATATACATCAGCACAGACTGAGGGTGGGCGTTTGTGTGGGCCTGCTGTGGGCTTTCTCAGTCAATGCTCAGATAAGTGTGAGTATGCAAACATTCAACACATTAGATGCTGCTCATCAGTCTTCTGGTAAATCTGTTTTTGTCACACATGAACACACACACACACACACATGCACTCAGATTATCTGAATCTTATTTGGAATCCCAGTCCTAAAGGCAATATATCAAGTATCTGAGAGCTAGAATTTGTGTAGCGGCGCATAGAGTGGGCATGTGAGCTGCCACGGGTTTGCTGGTAGAATATGTTAATGATCCTGAGGTTTGGTAATAAGGATGTCTTCCATGACTAATGGAGGGAGTCACTCTCTATTTATCTCTGTTTCACCATCTATGTTTTTTCCCCTCTCTCTCTCTCTCTCTCTCTCTCTCTTGCACTCTCTTTCTCTCTCTCTCTCTCATTTTCCTTTAAGCACAGAGACGGAGACACACACACATTTATAAGAAGTCTGTGTGGATCCTATTTATCAACGTAAAATGTGACATATTAGGCACAAAAACATACAATAACAATGAACACACACACACACACACACACACTAATATAATACAAATGTGTACAATGGACAGATACTAAGTTACAGTAAGAACTACGCCGCATGGCCAACACATAAATTATGTGGAGCTGCTGACATCTAGTGGTCAATATACTTCATTGCATAGTCAAGTGGGGATTTTTACAGATATATTAATGATGTATTACTCTGTTGTTAGTAGTTAATAACTGTGACCAGCATAACCTGAAACACATTTTAGATATAAATAAGTCAAAAAGACATTTCTTTCAGGTTTTAATTGGACAAATATCTACACCAGTGTTCTTAAATGATAGGTTTTATAGTGATGTGCCATAGAATGCATGGTACATTTATGTGCCAGTCAACAGTCTGTAGTTAAAATGCTGTCTTTAAGTATATGAAAGCTGTGAATCTGTCAGCAAAAGAAAGACAGCAAAGACCAGATGTTAGATGATGTTCTGCACCATTTTGGCAGTGACTTGCATTGATTAATTCTGCAATGAAGAGGATATAGTGGCACATACAAGTCTAATTTCACATAAAACAGGTCTGTAAAGTCTCTAAATCTCTATAGATGTATTTAGAGCAGACAGACAGGATCTATGTACTGTACTTACTTTTTAATTAAAAACCTTCAACATCTCTCATTGCTCGCTGAGTCACGATGACATCTGAGACATTATAGTTCATACTGGTTCAGCCAACAGAGCGTTTGAATTGACTTAGAATTGACTTAGCCGGAACAGTTGCCTCTCTCACTCTTGGCACTGTGTTCAAATAACTTTTTTAGCAGAGCACACAAGGCAGCTCGATGTGTTTGATCAGCCCGCCTTTGCTGTGGCTGGTGCTTTGAGGTCAGCTTGTGTGCGTTGGGGGGGGCCTAAGATTTTATGGAGATTTAAAGATGCAATGCTTGTTAAAAACCTTTAATGCTTGCAAATGACATAAAAAATAATTTATAAATTCAGTTGTTTCAAATGTGAGTCTGCCTGAAAATAAAAAAGTTTGAAAGTTTAAATATAAGGAGGTCACCAAGGCTTCAGATTGCAGAGTCAAAAGTTTGACTAGTTTGAATAAATAATAGAAATACAAACACCACTCTCTGACCTTGCAGCCTTCATTAAAAAGTAAACAGTAAACATTTCTGCAACAGTGAAGTTCAGTCAGTAAGAAGTCAGAAGATGCTTGATGTATCACTGGCACACGTTTAACAGGTTCAGATCTTTAACTTTCTGATGTGTGTGCCAACGGAAGTGTTACTCTGAAGGACTTTAAGCTGTGATGTCTGGACGGCTTGATCTAGCTCATCTTTGACAAAGCTGATTGAGCCATACACACACACACAGTTACACAAAGACAATGCAGGAAGATGAATAGAAACACACACTTACACAAGTACTATTATCTGTGTGTCAGTTTAACCTGAGATGTGTGTGTGTGTGTGTGTGTGTGTGTGTGTGTGTGTGTGTGTGTGTGTGTGTGTGTATACAATCATGGAGCGATTCTGCATGAATCAACCCCCATTAAGTCCTTGACAGTCTAATTGCAGCCTTGGTGCTGAGTGGATGTAATACGGCGACTCTGAGACCACATTATTAGCAAACCACTGTCATTAGACATCAGTCGTAAAAACACAGCAAGCCTACCTGTTGTTCCTGCATTATACAAACAGCTTGCTGCTGGACAAACAAACCCTGTAACTCCTTTTGGATAAGAAATGATTCTCATTTGTTGAGGACTTAAACAGATGCACATACCCCAGGGGCAAAGCACAAAACCAGAAGTCCAGAATGAGTAATAAGTAGTTGTTTACAAAAACATCAGAAGGATTGTGTGTATTTTAAAAATAATTAGTTGAAAAGAGGATGGTTTATGTAATCCTCAAACATTGCAGATACTGTAATAATCTAAGGTCAAGAATTCAAGATAGTTCACAGTATTTTAGTCCAAATTGTAGCTGCTACATTGCAGTTGAAAATGACCCATTTTTTTCCTTTTTTCTATTTTTTTCTTTTTGCTGATTCGTCCTAAAGCTGTGCAAAAACAGCTGAAGAGATAGGTGGCTTTGTTCTCGCATCAGTACAGTCGATTTAAGCATTATACAGTATCTGTCTCGTCTCCTGTCCTGTTTCAGTCAGGATACACAACATACAGTATAGAATACACCCCTTGGCTATGTTTTTGATCTTTTAAAAAGGCCATAAAGAAGTAAAACTCTCACCCTAGAGTCTGCTGTCAGTTACTTTTTCCAGCCTCTTACATCACTGCTCCTTGTGGCAGATAGGAAAAGCATTGCATCTGATTTGCACACAACAGGTTTAGGGGCCCTCTGAAGCAGTGTTGCATCCATCCACCTAATCCAGAAGGCATTATGTACCAGTCAAGCAGTGAGAACAGACCCAGTCAAGATGAGCAATAACTCAACCCTGGCTAGGGGACATTAAAAATGCTGCATCTCTAACAGGAACACATTTTTTACAGTTTGGGCTCTGCAGTGGTTCTTGTATTTATATACTAGAAATGGCAAGTATTTATTTTGCTTTACTGCAGAAAAACTGGACTACAGGTTTATCAGTGCACAAGAACAAATACTATAGATGCAGGAATGCAAAGAATAAGTCATAGATACTATACTGTACACACTGGAAAAACTGAACACACTGATGTGCTAATTTTGAGAGTTTGTTCTTCCAGACTTCCATGGTGGCCAAGTATCAGAGAGAAGGAGAGAGACTGTGTGTGTGTGTGTGTGTGTCGGGCGGGTGGGGGGGATGTGCTGGGAGAAGCACTGACTCTCAGTCAGATGTGACCTGCTGCAGGCTTCCACTTTCACTGCACAGATGAGAGTGCGAGTACACACTACTCATTAGACACAGCTCAACAGTATTCTTTGAAATCTCTCTCTGTCACAGTCACACACATGGACACACGCACACACAGGCGCACGCACACACACACACACACCCCTTCAGTGCAGTCAGTAGCTCTCTTTCTTCCTCTCTGATGTTTCTATAGCAACAGTAGGCATGCCCAGAAGTGTGAGAGGAGAAGCAGTTGTATCCAGAACCCACAGCCAATTAAATACCCAGTCAAAATATGTATACAATACCAGCCATTTATCAGTATATAACTGCGGACATGTCCTGGGAATAATAGTAATAGTAGCATATTAAAGGAAATGCAATTAGAATATGTAGGATAAATATGTAACATTAAACAACATAACCTGAAAGTTGGTGAACACTTTATTAGGCACAGGCACTGGCGAAGGTGCGGCAAGCAGAAATGCCATGCAGGTTCAAACACCAACCTGTCTCAAAATAAGTGGGCACTTTATCAGGCACACCTGTTCATTATGCAAACAGATGTTCATGCTCACAGCAAAGCTTGAGGCTGCAGGTCAGCACACAAAGCATACAAACTATACTGAGCGTACAAGCCACATTCACTATATATACACTGCTCAGAAAACTTAAGGGTACACGTAATCATCACAGTATAACAACAAGTCAGTTAAACTTCAGGGATATCAATCTGTCCATTTAGGAAGCAAAAGTGATTGTGAATCAATTTCACCAGCTTTAATGCAAATGAAAGTGACGACAGGTGCAATGGAGAGGCGAGAGCAAGACAACCCCCAAAACATGTGGTGGCCACAGACAACTGCTCTTTCCTTATCCTTCCTGACTGATTCTTCTCTAGTTTTGTGTTTTGCTAGTGTCCTTGTCACTACTGGTAGCATGAGGCAGTACCTGTCATACATGTCATAGCTAACGGTACCCTGACTGCTGTTAGGTGCCGGGATGAAATCCTCAGAGCGATTGTCAGACCTGACGCTGGTGCAGTGAGCCCTGGGTTCCTCTGGCCACATGAGGCAGGGCATTGTCCTGCACCAAAGTGTGTGGGCAGTTCCTGGATGACGAAGGCATTGATGCCATCAACTGGCCCTAATGTTCCCCCGACCTAAGTCCAATTGAGCACCTATGGGACGTTATGTATCGGTGCATTCGACGCCGCCAAGTACCGCCAAAGACTGTCCAGGAGCTCACTGATGCCCTGATCCAGGTCGGGGAGGAGACCCACTGGACACCGTACGCAGACTCAACAGGAGCACGCCCAGAAGTTGTTGGGAGTGCATACATGCACGCGGTGGCCATACACACTACTGAGTCACATTATGAGTTGCTGTGATAAAATTCATGCAAGCTCGATCGGCCTGTGATTTCAGTTTTTTTACTTTGATTTTCGGTGTGATTGTGAATCCAGCCCTCAGTGTGTTGATGGAAGATTTTCAACTTGAATAATTCGTTCATCAAGATCCGGTGTGTGATTTAAGTGTTCCCTTAATTTTTTTGAGCAGTGTATATATTGACCATTTAGCTTATGATAGGTAAAGCCATGAATTACACACCACAATGCTGTCTCACAACTACAGACTTCATCCTGCTTGTCCAACAAAAATTACTGCAAACAAAATAATGGTGTTAGTGCAGCCTGTGTTTGGTCTGCAGTTTGTCAGCTTGCTGGTGTAAAGTGTTGGACTGTGCTGTCAGATACAATAAAACCACAATGACTTCCTTGAAGTGTTTAGCTATTCTCCATATTCACCATCTTTGTGCTCATTTTTGTGCAGCTCCACTGTGAGTAGCTCTAACACTGTGCCTGTCGCCCCTTGCGATCTTCAACAGACTCCCATAAAGATTATGTTTTTCCAACTTAGTTTCCAATTGTCTCCCACAAGTGTAAAAAATTGAGGTTGCCAACATGTGCAGGGCAGATGGAATAATATAGTACTTTTTAATTAATTCCACTCAGAGGAGACTTGGCAGCCACAGCAAACAGTCATTTTAAACATGGACCTCTCTCAAGAATTAGCTTGGCAGCATATGGTTGTGAATTGGAGATTGCTGCCCATATAACTGCAGCATCAAAACAACAGGGAGCAGCTGGAGATAAATATGGCTGTGTTGATTAAATGTGGATATGAGCTAAATTGATAAATAATGAGAGAAGTTTGTTCATGTCTGGCAGATCTGTCTGTGCAAATACAGCAAGAAGCACAACACATGTTTTTGTGCATATACACACTTACACGCATGCATGGGTGCTCACACACACTGGAGCACAGCACAGTCAGAGTTTGCCAACATTCCATAATTCTGTAATTTGCTTGTTTGCTCACTCCTAGTTGAAACCGTTATCTCCACAGGGTAGCCTATGGCATTTTCTTTTGGAGGTGGTAAACAGGCACTGTCCTCACATGCTTCTTGTTCCATTAAGTCCCGCTAAGATCATTTGCAAACCCAGTCCCAGTGCACCTCACCACAGTTGTGTGTGGCCATGTGTCATTTGAATTAGTGCCTTTTCACTGAACCCCAAATCATTGGACTGACTGACTAAATGCGATTCAGCATGAGTGAACAAACATATTTGCAACTCAGAAATCACTCTCCTGAAATAATGACGGCATAAATACACTTCCCTAATTGCCAATTTATTTACCTTCACTAGAATGGGGGAGAAGCAAAAAGGAAACAATGGCCATCTAGTTGGAGCTAGTTGTTGGAGGTGAAATGAAGTCTATGAAATCTATGTTTGGATCAAGGATCTATGTATTAATGATATAGTGAATGATATAATTTAATTACAACTGAAAAAGAAGTGATGTCCTTTTCAAGTCTGTGTGATTTGAGTATTTTATTCATTAAAAAAAGTGCCAGTGAAGTTGGACAGATCAGTGTTTCCATCACTCTGTTCTGTGTGTTACAACTAAAACTTACAAATGGATTTGACTGAAATTTGGTGGACATGTTGGCTTTTGGCTAGGTTTTGGTTGTGATTCAAATCTGGGATTCCCGCCATTAAACCATTAGCTTTATTGAGCCAGAACATTGTTGTGGCATTCATGCGGTGGTGGATAAATCTGACATCTGGAGTGTCTGTGTGGGCTGCCAAACAGCATTTCATCTACATACAGTACTTTGTCTTGTGGTTTGATTTTTCTGACAAAAAAAAAAAAAAGAAACAAAAAATCATTTATGGAAGCAGCAACATTTGAAATTCAATGATTCTACTTCATCATTTAAAAACAAATACTTGCTATAACTGTTAGTAACTTTGCCAGATTTCTCCCAACCTGTAGTCCTGTAGACCTACTTTGATTCAGGAAAGTAAAGCTTACATGTGAAAATAAAACTGTATAGCAACTGAGAAAGTTAAAAGACGTCCTAGGTGAAGATGACCACGAAGCAAAGTCTCCTTTCTATCACAACAGGAGCTTTCCTTGGTGATAAACTACACAGAGCTGTAAGACAGCTGGTAGCCAGCAGATGTCTCTCCAATGCTGGGGAATCAACAGTCTCCACAGAGGCGCCAATCTCTGATGCCAGTTTCTCCTCTGTGTCGTCAGACTATAGGCTTATCTGAAAGACGGAGTGCAGATAAACAGACAGGCTCACTTCTCCCATCACTTTGAATGAGCCAGTCAGGTTTGATGGATGTGGCTTATCACAGATCTTCTCATGAAGGAGGGTGGCAGCAGAATCGCTAATCAGGTTCTCCAGGCCTCTATCTGATCCATTATGATCCACTAACTAATAAGAAAATATCATTCTTTCTTGTCTTTCCCCTCGCCTTTGTAGACCGGAGTGAAGTTAATTATGGAAGCACATTTGGGATTTGACCCTCCTGACTCCGTAACGTGGAGCAGTGTGTTCAATTTTAGACTGAACACCCTCTGTCTCTACGCTTTACCAGTGAGGTTTGGTGTCTTTGTGAAGAGTACATGACAGGTTTTCAATGACATCTACCAAAAATGACTTTACATAGATATGTCTAGATATAACACAACCGAGCTGACACAAGAACCTAATTGGAAAAAGGTCAGTAATTTAGTTCTGTAACAATTAATGATGCAGCCTGTAAGACTTTACATTTTTGTCTCTGGACTTCCACTCATTGGAAAATTGTTCAACTGACCTCATCACCAGAATGGCATGAGGGTGCAATCGGTGTTCCCTGATTTGACTGTCGCCGAATCGCCACAGTAGTGTCCCAATGTGTTATATTGTGTTGCATGGACTTTCGAATGTGAAACTGTTCCTCTGGTCTTCTGGATTATGGTAATTTGGTAAATATAAGCTTTTACAGGGCTCTCACCACAGAGCTGACAGAGTAATAATGTGAAAGGGAAAAAGAGTTAGTCTGTTTATGATAAGGTGAAATGTCATTTGGTTCTGTCTGTAATATCAGTAACTGCCTGTGGAGCCTATTGAGCCCATGTTCTGCCAGTTTTAATGATATGTTTATTCTAATTAGATAAGAAGAGGGGCCAGTATTTTGAACTAAAATCCATAGTTTTATCATTTTATGGTGACATTGTCTTGTATGACCTGACTAGAATAGTGTCCATTAACATCCTTATCACAGATGTTTGGGTCAGGAAAAAGCACCCAAATTAACTAATTAACATCTGGCCGAGGAAAAAGACCTGAAAATTTGACAACATTGTTGTTGATGAATATAAATTGTCCCAAAAAATAAATAAATACATAAAAATAGTACAAAATGAAGCCTGATTTCCTCATCTGCTTTTCTAGATTGATGTGAACATGGCACTTTATGAAACAAATCTTTAAAAGGTTAAACAGTCATTCTGTTCTTCACCCCGGCTAGTCTGCTCTCTTGTGTTATATCTATGGCTTGGAGCTCACAATCCATATATTACTTTCAAACTTGTTCTGCTTAAAATAGAGCCCTTAAATAAGCCGAGAGCAGAATCAGATACAAAACTTCTTCCATGCCTTTGCATTGTGCAGAGGTGGAGAGGTAGAGACCCTGTTTTAAGAAAAATGTTATGAGAAAATGATTTTTTTTTTCTACATCCACAAACTTATCACAGCTGTTAGATGGTCATCATGCACCAAATGCTTTTTTTTTTATTTAATTTTTATTAATTTCCATTCGCTGACCTGACAAAACAGTATACAAACAGTAAACAGTATACTTCATGTGCTGATCAATAACTCCCATATTGCCTGAATACCTACAATACACTACTGAATTTAGTCTGGTAACTACAATAATAGCAAAACTAGTCAATATTTATGCTCCGATTTCCATCCCTTTGTTGATCTCTGTGCATCTTTTGATTAACAGTATTTTTTTCTATCTGATGCTGTAGAGGGTTGTATTTTGGACTGTTCCTGGGACTCATAACAGGGGGTTGACTACACAACATTTCTCTGAGTTTTTGGTAATTACAACAAGCACATGAAAGCCATTAAAGCATGGTAAACAAACCACAGCTTCATATCTCTACTTTGACTGAGCTGCTTTTTTGTTTTGTTTTGTTTTGCATTATTATTATCAGCACTGACCACAGTCAGTGGCAGAATATTCAAAAAGGCAGAATATGTTTGAAGACATTAGCTCATAATAAATTCTGCAGTGTGCAGACTCTTTTCTGCTAAAATTGTAGGTGCACACACATGCACAGACGTACTCCCCATACCTACATGTATGCATGGAGGCACTCATGTCCCCCTGTGTACACACATTCTATCTATGGAAAAAAAAGGCAATTAATCTCATTACTGCACTTTGTTTCAAGTTTAAATTATAAATTATGCAGTCACATTTTTTTCAAACATTTTAAAAACCAATTTGGAACTCTTCTTTGAGTCAATTAAAAGTTCTGAGGATATCTCAACTCAATATTTTGTACTTTTCGGTCTCTCTTCAAACTAATTCTGTTTTGGCCAAAGATAAGTACAATGATTTCGGCCCCAAAATTGAGTCCTACAATTTTGATATCAGTGTAAAAACATTTGAGATGTAAGTCATATATTCTGGCTGGGTGCACAAAGAAAAAAATAGAAAGAAATATTTTTCAAGTGTGTTTTTGGCTCTGAAATAAAGGCTATGCTCAATCCCATCAATAGAACTGCTAAAGGCAATTTTAACACAAGCAAAAGTTCTCCCAGTAGCCTACTTTGGGTGTTTTATTTTTTATTTTTGGACAAAATCCTTTGAAGTAAGAAGACCATGAATGCGTTTATAAAAGGCTGAAGAGGTCAAACAGAAAGCCTCTTTAAGTATACCATATTCCATTGTCATTTACCATCCGCTGAATTCATCTCACGCACAGACATCTCGGGAGAATTTGGAAAACAGACAAGTTTTTGACTCAGCCTTACACTCTAATCCATCCATCAAGCCATTTCTTTTTCCAATTACATCCTTTTTCTTCACCTCAAACCAAAATATGGGTGGAAAACACATCCTGTGGGTCAATGTCATCCGACGCTCAAAATCAGTCAGTGTTTGGATTTGTGAAATATCCTTCAGCAATGACGTGATGAAAAGCTCAATTTGACCCAAGTCAAATAATTCACCACTTTTATGAGCGTCCTTGTCAACCAGTGAAGTGATGATTAGGTGGAAACTGAAGGACGGGAGTTGGTCATACCTGAATGGCTCTTTGTGAGGAAAACAAAGGCTTGGCGGCTGACAGTGAGTGGGGTGAAATCCCGGCCACGAAAGGCCATGTTCCTGTCATTTAAAGAAGTGCGTAAATAAAATAGGAGCATATAGGATATTCAGATAGATAGCCTTTTTCCACGACGTCTGATTTTGATTTCAAAATTCTGCAGTGCCCATAGAGATATATTACTAGTGCATCAAACATATTAGGCGATTCGGTTAGCCTGAAACACACCAGGGAATAGAATCACTCTATATTGCTTTGATTTCTTCTTCTTCTTTTAATTTCCAGCAGACTAGACGCGAGAAGTGCCTTGCATCTTCTCGCTGGTTACGAACATTTGGTTTTTTCAAATGGAAATAATGCACTTAATCAAGGAAGAACTATATATATAGAACAATTTGGGGCAGATTTAGATAAATTAATATGAATTATATATATATTTTTTTTTTTGTCTGAAGTCAAGTCTGACATTGGCCTTGGCAGAGGTCTTTGCTCTCTGAGTGCCCTTGTAGTTTGGAAGTGAGATCCAAATACAAGTCGTCACTCAAGATGCACGTGGAGACGCACTGACATACTTAATCGTCCACTTGTGATTGGATCCCCCAGACACATGCCAAGTATGAACAGGGCCATAGATAGATAGAGAGAGAGATAGAGACAGTCGTAATAGAAGAACAAATAGTGGCCGTAGTTACATGCCACTCACCTCATTATAACTCCAACTATGTCTCCTCATAAAAACTCCCTCATTTAACTAATAACTGACACATTCAGATTACTATGAATCACAAGGCCTAGTGCATTGTGAGCCTCTTGTTTATTCACTGTAATGTACATGCTGAATAACAATGAGCTGTAAAACGTCAAACACACATAAATATTCCATTCAGAGCTGTACTCCATAACCTTAGACTTTGCAACTTCATGACTCAGTACTCAGTAGTTGGTGAGCAAATTGACTGGGGGGGGGGGGGGGGGGGGGGTGACTTGCCTGCACTCCTGGCACAATGTAATTCAGTAATGCTTGCTCTTATAAGTACTGTTCATTTTCGCACTCTCCCTCTCTGTCTCTCTCTTTTTTCTCCGTCTCTCTCAGGAGTGTTGGTTAAATGTTTTATTAAGATTAGATTATGGAATGGATATGATACAATTAACTGTTGCATCTCTACCCACAGCTACAAGTCTCACTGCGCTTTCAGTAGCTAATTAGCATTATCATTCACTTGTTGAGTCATTCTGTATTATACAAACATTTGTGGTGCTCATTAACTTTAATGTCATTTGTCTGACAGGCATTCCAATGATTACCAATACCTAATGCAGGAGGAAGAGTTGAATATATTCAAATGTTCTATAATCAATATTTTGCAAATCTGATGTAGTTGCATTTCCACTGGAAAAACCTCGTCACAAACAAAAAGACGAGGCTTTACAAGTAAACTGTCATTACCACATTCTAGCAGTCTTTTAGGGAGAATTGCATTTGATTAGCATCAGTTCTTGTTTCTTTTCCTCAGATTATTTGCATATATTAATGAACCAATCTGCATAATTAAAAAGAAAAAATAAGAAGTGTTATAATTCATTTTGTATATGGCTGCGTTGTTACCTGCTGGTTCCTATAGGACTCCTCTCCCAGAGGGAGAGGTGTCACTCAGCAAGTTAAACACTGGAACTGAGTTGCTACGTTTCAGCTTAGCATAATTTTATTGTGTTTTTTGTTTTTTTCTTGGGGGTGGGGGGTTATGCTCATCTGGTGAGTTTCTAAATTGGAGCTTTTGTCAAAAAAATGATAAAGAATGAAACCTTCTTCATGTTTAGACAAAATCCCACTCAGTTTTAACAACTCATTGAGAGCATAACTGCAAAAATGAACATTATGCCAGTCTTTTTATCATGTTGTCAGTGTTAAGAAACAAAAAAAAAACATCAAACAAATCAGATTGTACAGAAGTGTTGCACAGGGTTTTATGTAATGAAGGAATATAAACTAAACGCTGAAATCCATCTGTGCTCATACAAGGTAACATCACTAGAAACTGTTGTACCACAGTCATGAGGCGGGTTTCACAAAGATATTTTAGACTGGTCTGTAATGTTGGTCCAGTCTTAATTTTGCTCATAGATTAGCCTAATGCAAGTAAGACGGGTTCACAAAAATAAGGACTGACTAATTTTAAGCCAAAAACATGAAGCACCTTAACCCCAGGCTGACTCAGGCCTAACACCAGTGTTATGATGGTAACAATCAGTGACACCTGCGTTGACCAGTAGCACCCAACAACAAAAAACACGAAAACATGCCTCATAATTTGTGGTTTGCTAACATTGTTATGGAGAGAGCAATGAGAAGGGAAAGAGTTTTTAGAGACCAAAATCAGATTTTTCTTTTTATTGTTACACTCTTCACTGAGTTTCCCAAGTAAAATGTCCTTGTAACTGTTGAATTCTTCCAAAAGAATGATTATATGCTTGGGAAAATGGAGCACAGTCAGCCATTTTTTTTATAATAAAGAATTTACTTAATTTACCCAGAATTCATTGTACCACAGTCGGGCTTAAATTTGACTATTTGTTATATCTAAGCCACAGTCAAAGTTCATCTTTGTGAAACCGGGCCATGTACTCTGGTGACTGTCTCATTGTATCCTAGATCCTAATTTAGATTTATTATCTGTCTGTTAAAATTGCTTTGGGATATTAAACACCTCACATCCTTGCCCTGCTCTTAGGTTACAGGGTGACCTGTTGTGCCATATCAATGAGAGCTATTGATATAGCTGCAAACATCAAGAGAGAAATCAATGTCTGATTAAAGTGTGGGGTGTAGGCCCAGAGTTTTAAGTGATTAGCATCCACTGAGCCATTGCAGGTTGATTAAAATCAACCTAACACATAACACTTTAGCATCAGTTGTCCCTTTGCAGAGGAGCTAAATATGTTCACTCCACCTCTGCAGTTCTAAAGGCAGATATTAGGACATAAATAGTTAAATGAAGTAAAATAAAAGCAGGAGGCTATGTGTTTTTGAAGTTCTGTATTTGTTTCATAAAATAAACTTCCAAGAAGTTTGTGTGCTGTGTTTTCAATGTTCTATTGAAGACAAAAACTCTGAATGCATGCAGGCCTGAGGGTCTCTTGAGAGGACCCACTGCCTTGCTTTTGAAAAACTCTTTTTCTGCACTCCAAAGGCTGACAGATGTGTGTGTTGGATGCTGGAAGTACAAACAACACACCAGCAGGTTATTCACATTTGCCGGATGTCTTTCCCCTGATACAAATCTTGTGTTTTAAATCTTTTATGAACCAAATCTAAAAACAGTCTCACTTTTTTCCATTATATCTTTCACAGAGTTTCTTGATGTTGCATGGGTTCACAGTGACTAAAACACATCTTGGGTAATACTATCACAGAGCTGGCCATGACACTATTTCAAGTGCACAGGTGTGTGTGTGTGTGTGTCTGCAGTTCCTTTAAGGCACAAACATATAATATAGTGGCCTGTTATCCATCACAACTTGCTGACAGAGCCTCAGAGGAAGAGTGTTTTCAAAGTTGACAAGCGAAAGACAGCATTCTCACTGCTGCCTCAGCTTAACTTCAGGGGGTAAATGGAGCTTCTTAGAGAATGTGGTTTTGTGTCTGTGTGAGAGTGTGAGTGTAGTGTATATACAACAAAGTGAGGAGTGTATTGATAGATTGACCCATTCACTGGACAGTTAGAAACAGCAGAGTGTCTCCTCCAGGCGATGCCCTCCTGCTGTTTATCCTCTCCTCTCCTCTCCTCTCCTCTCCACCGCCCCATGCGATCTCCTCTGGGCTTTAAACAGACTCTGCCCTGAGGTGCACTTGTTGGTATCGGATGCTTGCCTCTGGGCCTAGCTTTGGAGGAGAAAGTGGCTGCATGATGTTCTCAGGTTGCCAATAAAAGAGGCAGGTGCAGAGGCAGGAATTGGTTTCCTCTTGCTTCTGAGAGGAGAATGTCTAAATCTGTTCTGACACAAGATGCTGTCTGAAATTGGAAAACAACAGAAAGAAGGAGCTGGATTATTGGTAGGAACTAGGATTTGAGGTTAGAGCTGCGGGGTCCTGAATATAGAGGATAGAAATCTTGTTTTGCTTTCACAAATAACCAAAAAATTCTATTTTTTTTTTTTTCAATGGAAATTCTACCTGAAACAACACACACATACACACACAGACATATTAGAAAGAACAAACCTCAATAGTAAAATATTTGGTAAAGAGAGGTGTACAGTGCATTGGAGGACAGACAGAGACACAGAAATATGTCAGCACTTTAGTTGTGACATTTCAACCACTTGGATGCGCTCGGCTGGTCATCTCATGTCATTGTGTAACGGTTCATGGCCGACACTGACCTGTCAGGCTTTAAGAGTCCACAGTGTGCCACATCAGTGCTGTTCGTATTTGTCCCTCAGGAGTCCTAACCGTCTCTGCGCTCCATCATGTACAAGCTCACAGCTGTACTTCCTTCAATGAAATTGTAAAGACCAACTGTAATTTTATTTGGTCTGATATGTGAGCACATCACATACCGTGCAATTTCCAGATCAGCAATCAGGTCAGAGTGTTGTGTGTGTGTGTGTGTAGAGCTTACACGGCATTATAAATGTTATATTTAAATTTGCTGTCTAAGTAAGAGTGTAATTTCAACTGGATGAGGATTGGAGACGTGTCTCCCTTACTTTTCAAGTCTTAGTACTTAAAAAAGAAGTTAATGCAGAGTGTGGATTTTGCTTCACAGATTACATACAGACTAACTTACCTTCCTGGTAAAGGTTGTCGATTCTGAATGCATCCATGTTGGCGGTTGATCTGAATGGGTCAACACACTATCATCAGGTGTGACTTTTTGATTCTCCTCCTGGCCTCCACACACTGGCCTTGGTGGACAGAGATAGAAATCTACTGTTATTACCTCTTAAATTACATTAAACCAATTGCCTTACAACTACTTTAAAAAGGGTTGAACAATTGTAATAGGAGAGCTGAAACTGTATTTGGTAATTCCATAATACAACTGTGTCTAATTTTACGGTTTTATTGAAGACTAACCTGTTGCAGCGTTGTCATACAAACGGGGTCAAACTTGTTTTGAATGTGCACATCCAGTAGATTTGCACGCATCACCTGTATGAGAAAGAGTCTGAAAGAGGCCAGAGCCAGAGCCGCAATTGGACTGACCCTCTCGACCTCAGGTGTGAAGAGAGGTGGAGAGTGTAGCTGCTGGCAAACAGGCGCTGATTGAAGTCAAGGAGCAAGGCTTTCTTTCTTCGTCGTTCCTCCTTCCCTCTCCTTATATTTTGTCCGCTCCTCACCCTCACCTCTTCCACCATAATGTTGCATTTAGAATTTTCTCAGCTCCACTTTCCTGTGATCATTGTAACCTCTTCCTGTATCACTGGTACTGTTTAAAAGAAACACAGGTGGAAAATACAGTAGGAAATCATATTTTTCCTAATGAAAAATACAGTGGTCAGTGCCACATGAGTAATGTTTGACAGTGTTAGATGATGAGTTAGAGTTGAATTTAAGAAGCACTAAGTGCAACATAAGCCTAAGTAATATAGGTGCCAGTTTTTGATAAATGCATGTAATAAAAAAGTCAATATCACTACTTCTGCTGCATTGATTTTCATACTTTAAACTGTCATCTTGAGTCCAACAATATTAAAGGAGTAACAAATGCAGCACACAAAATGCCACTGTATAATACTGGCCTTCGTAGTCATCAGATCTCTTCCCAGTTGAACATCGGTGGAAAGTTTTGGAGTGACATGTCATGACACCTGAAGACAATGCAATAACAATAGCAATAACAATACATATTACAACGCGATAGATGGGTCTATCAAAGTATTGGTCACAATTTGTGTTATACTGTACAATATCAGTTTTGAGGCATGTCCATTGTAATGAATGTAATGAATGAATTCATGGGAAGGAAGGCAACGAATGTGATGCCGAATTTGCGAGGTGACAACCTGAGTTTTTTTTATCAGTAGAGTTACTCACCAGTGTATTCTGTATCATTCTTTGTCATATTCTGATTGGTTGATATGGGCCATAGCAGCAGTTGCACTATGGAAGTTTGGTCGTAATTTCTGTTACTGTCAGAATATGAATGTAGGCAATTTGATATAATTTGATAGGCTTACATATATTTTATATATCAAATACTTAAAATCTGCCATGACATTGAATTGTTATTTTATCCTGAATTTTCTCTGCTGCTGAACAGGGTTTGGTGATTGTCACTTGACAGGAACTTCGGTCATCATTGCATTTACAAGACAAGAGGTTATAATACACCCTCTGAGCTGCGCCACGTCTTCAGGGCACATTGGAGGATACAGTGAAGTTATCAGAAAGTGACGAGATGGGCCGGGGCTAGCTGGTTAGCATGCTAACTTCACTAGAAGAAAAGTCGTGACAGAGACAAGCGTTTACATTGGTGTTGCTTTCCACCGCTGGAGATAGCTGTTGGTCAGGAAAGGAATGAAGTTTGATGCTGAACTCACATTGTTTCTTCTGGACTGGTAAGTAAACAGCTGTGAATGCTAATGCTGGCTATATAGCAATCACGAAACTTAGAAATAGCTCCTTTAACTTAAACAGAGATTATACCGGTTTTCATATGATTTTGGCAACCATTTATAATTTATACTTCCTTGTACACCATGTACATAATCTCACTTTGACACAGACTCCGTCTGTTTTAGCTATGCCATTACTTCAGTTCTTCTGCCTTTTCCTCTCAATGCAATTTGTTAAGAGCAAGAGGGAGACAGCAATGCAACTCTCCAGTACATGTCATCTGCCACTCAAATCACAGCTTCCCTTCAACAAAAATAGAATGAAACAAATGGCTCAGCTTTCAAACAAGGAACAATCTCACTTCTTCTTCATACAGCCAATCTCCTTTTCACCAGCTCCTCTTTTTTTTTTCTGTTTTTTTTTTCTCTCTCGGCATCCGCTTCCCCTCTTCAGCTTCTTTTTTTTTGTCATTTTGAATTGCAGCTCTGATGGGAGTGAAATCATCAGGTTGCCAAGTTGGCTGGACATAGACAGCATGGGGCGCTTTGATCTGGACTTTCTTTTATAGGCATGCACACACATATGGTCTCTCACACACACACACACACACACACACACACACACACACACACACACACACACATGGTGCACATGGCACAAGCCGAAGACCAGCTCAGATGAAACAGTTTTTGGGTTAGAGATTTTCTGTGTTATGGCTGTTGACAGCCACACAGATGATAGGGTTGCAGAGGACTAGGATGTATGCCAGTCAGCTCACAAAATGATATTTTTGTGCTCATGCTACTTCTCAGTTAAGCGGCAGGGCCCTGAAATGCACCTCTGTTAGTTTTCTGGCTCCACTGATGCACGGCATCCTTTATGCTTTCACTGCAATACTTTACACATAGTTATAGATATAAAGGCTGCTATAATATGGACGGATAAGTGACTTTATGCATGACCACGTGAAGCAACGGTCGGCTGAAGGTTAGAAGAGGGAGCTGTGGGTTGTGTGCATGGCTCAGCGTGCATGTGTGTGTGGAAATGAAGGTGTGTGTGTTATCTTACAGTACAGAGAGTCCCAGGAGCTATTTTATGTAGTGATGCCCTTAGTCAACTTGCTTGTTTAAATAAAGATTTCAAGGTCTCAAAATTCAGCTCTTTGTAAATTCAAGGCCTTTGTGATTATGTGCATTGGGCGGATTAATTGCATAACTGATATGCAAATCTAGATATCCTAATCCTAAAAGTCAATTTAGGTAATATGTCCCTTGTTTGCCTTTTATGTAACCTAGTTATTGTTGTTTACGTAAGCATGGCAGCTGCGTACGTTTTCAGTCATGAGCTAACCCTGCCTCTGTGCAGATGGTGCATTCAATTTTTTCCAGGTGCTCAATGTTCCAGGTGTTCTTAGCCTACACAATGACAAATTCCCATGGATTGCATGGCTTGATTGTGAGCACTATAGGCTTGTGGGTAATATGTTTATTAAGTATTGAATGCTTTTATATGGGCAGCATTTTGGTTAATAGAGAGGCTTAAAGCTCATACCATGTAATTAACATGAGAATTAATGCTTCTTTCACAGGCTCGTCTTTAGTCTACATCATTTAGGGATTAATTTACAGACACCAGCACAGGCAACAATGCACCATTTGTTTTATTAAAACCCACTGAATAACAACCATCAATCAGTCCCTTATACATTAACATAAATATGTTTTTACAGTTTCATCTCTGAAATGCCTGGTTTGGATGCCAATTAACCTATGTTTCCTAGCCAAATAGCTTCACCAATAGCCAGACATCACAGAGAGCCATTCAAGTGACAAATGTCCACCATTGGGTAATTTATGTGTGGAGGCCAGCATCAGACTGTCAGGCCCATTCCGCTGCATCGTCTCCCCAACGTCCTGCTAGGGTCGTTTAGTATTTATTCGCCTGACCTGGCTCCTTTATGGCTGTGCTCTGCTTAATGGGCCAAAAGAGAGCCACAGCTCAGCCCCCCAGCCCACCATCCCCCAGCCCCCGGCCCCCACCACCACCAACACCACCACCACCACCACCCCACAACCATATAATGCATATTACGATTCTGCTGAGACGCTGTGAAATTCAGACTGAGAATTCCACAACCAAGGATTTTAATATAGTCAGATTAATTTAAAGGACATACTGATTTATAGTCCACCCACATAGGTTTTTTATTGTGTTCTCTGATTGGAGGGCTTCTCAGGACTGTGTAGGTGAGCATGGATTAAACTTGATTGATATATCATTGACCCTGCTCTTAGCATGGTTGCAGTAGTTATGGAGGGACAACTTACACTATAATCACTATCATTACTACATGGAATTTGGTGACATCACACGTTTCCCAGGATAGCACCGTGCTACAGCCTCAGCAGAGGTCTAATCAGCCAGCCGACAACAGCTGTGTGGGTGTGCAGGACCACTCCTTATATATATATCAATACAATTCAAGGGCACCACAAAATGCAGCCTCCAAAATCACCATGAAGTTGAATCAGCACAACACAAACTTATAACCTTCATGAAGGTAGGATTTATTGCAGGATTGTTTTATTAGACTGCATTAGTTTTAGTGATGAAAACTTTATAAGCAGGCAAGTGAGCTGAAAAAAAAATCATATACTAATAATCATAATTTTTAATGCCCGTAACACATTAATTCTAATATCAAGGTTATGTTTTACATATTCAAATCACTAAAGTATGACCTTTTTTTCCCACTTCTCTGATCTAATCCAGTTTTGAAATACCTCAGAGCAATGCAAGCATTTTAGTATACTGTATTATACTTTTTAAAATTGTATTTACTATCAGTATGCTTTTCAGCTGGTGAAGGGCCTGAGCTGACAAAATAAGCATGTATGAATTCAACTGTGTTTGAAGGGTGAAAGAATTCCTCCAGAGATTGGTGGAGAACAAAACAGAGTTAAAAGAGTGAATATTGGACCTCCATCCATCAAGTGGATGGAAACACAAACCTAAATGAGTGGTGCTCCGTAATAGTATGTATGAGTGGCATGTCGTCACGGCAAGCAGTACCTGACCAATTAAGGCTAAAAATAGACAGTAGTAGAGGTGATATCTCTCCTTTCATCTGATCTCAGAACAGCATTCTGTCCCATAAAGGATTTCATATTACCTGCTTGCATCTATCATCCAATTTACTGCCCACTTGTGGCTGCAGTAGGCTATTGTCTAAAAAACATCATAATATAATATGTTATCATCTGAGTAAATACTAAATGACCCTAGCAGGCCATTGGGGAGACGATGTAGCAAAATGGGCCTGTCTGATGCTGGCCCCCACACATGTATGTATTTATGTAGGTATACACACTTTTACATATACAGACATACACTTTTGCACCCCACATCATTTTTTTTTTCAAATAAATTCACATCATATTCCAGTGTAAACATTTTTAAATGAAACCCAAAAATGCCTGGTGACTAAAAGCATGCTGCTGCTGAATAAAGATAGCTGTGTGGTTAGAATTACTAGGGATGGCCCTGTGACTAACACCACCCCACCCCCACACACTGCATCTACCGTCCTCTTGTGACTCCTGGAGAAAGTGTTGCCATCAGGCTTCCAGTCACCATGATGTATTTATCTCTGGCTCTCCACTCATGACTGATGCTTTTCCATTAGCATGGTGCGGCGAGACAGGGGAGGATTTTAAATCACCAGTGCTGGCTTGAATGACCAACATCTGAATAAATTCACCCGCCCCTTTCCCATCTCTCCTGCTCTCCACTTTCCCCATATCTCTGTTACTATCCACTGATCATGTCTCATCCATCCCTTCACTCTCATGACCATCCTCTCTGCTATCTCTCTATCAACCCTGTTGCAGCCATCACTCTGTCTCCCCTCCTCCATTCCTCCCTCTGTCTAGCCTAAACAGAGCCTGCTCAGTGCCTTGATAATCCCCTGAGTTCTCTTCTAAATGGCTGACTAGTCCAGCAGTGTCCCCTGAAAGACTTAGCATTATTGAATGAAACGTGGTAAACGCTGTCGCTGGGGAAAATTAATGCCATATCGTATCACTCTCACCGTTCATCTCCTCCCATGTGTTCAGGCCGACTATTGTCTTTATTGAAGGATTGAAGGTGAAGACTGATATTCCCTATTTCTATTCATCTGCCGGTGGGGCTGGCCGAGTGTAGTCAAACGCAATACAGAGCTGTCACTTTTGATCAGCATGATATGCTTTTTTATCTTGTGTGTGCTCCTTCTTCAAATGGCACTTTATGGAAAGTCATTTCCATTCATTTCGTGTTTGCGCGGCATTTAAGACGGGTGAGTGAGACTTCACAGGAACACTCAAGACAAACACAAAAAACAGGAACAGCCGCTTCAACCCAGATGAAACGATGTTAAATAAAAATTAATCATTGCATCTTGCAAGGTGCACCAGTACAGTGCTTTGATGATTCACATTAAAGAACACACTTCATCCACACTAAGCCTTTCTTTTTTTTACCAAACAGCTTGTCCGCACAAAAAACATCTGAATTCATTTAACAGCTGTATTAGCTATTTTACAGTTTTCTAATGAGTTTTCAGGAAAGGGACACACATCCTTAAATAGGGTGCTCGCTTAAATGTATTAAAGTAAAAGTGAGGAAACTTTGTCTCATGTCCATAAGCTGATTTTGTTTTTTTTTCCTTTGTGTTTTATGCCACAGACGAACAAAGTACAAACCATACATCAAAAAATATTTGCCTCTGGGACAGTGTCCTCTTTTTATTCACTGGAATTACAGCCCACAACTTTGCTTTCAATGGGCACACTTTACTTTAATTCATTATTTGGCAAAATACATAAAAATGCAGTGTGTGTGTATCTTAACAGGAGCTGCTCAGAAAGTGCAGGACAAAAGAGAAGAGTAAGAAGAAAATGTGCAGTAAAACTTTTCATTTGTCTTCTGCGCTGTGAATTTTCTCACCAATCAATCACTTTCCAGGTCAGAACAGAGAGTTGAGAATAAAACACCTTTGTCAATTGTACATAGTAACATTGCCAGTTAAATGGAGAATACATAGAGCCTTTACCTACTTGGGCCAATGTCTGCTTTCAGTCTCTATGCTAATTTTTCTCCTATTGAAGAATCCTGCAGAATTGTGCGAACCGAGTTAGGTCTTGTTAGCCAAATAAATGAGGCTCCAGTCACCAGTAACTATGGGAACAAGCCCACATATTACAGCAGGCAACACATCAGCAAAGTCTAAGCAGCTCACCAATGAGAAGAGGAAAGGATCCAAAAGACTTGGGAATTGATTAAACATCAAGATGTATCATCTGGCTGAGATTAACATTTTTGCCATGTATCACCGCGGGTCAGAGTTATTTAGTCATTTTCAGCGGTGCCATTTCTTTCAAAATCCAGCCTTTAGCAATTTACTCCATTGCCAGATTCAGACTGCCTGTATGATTGATCCTGTGCACACTGTTTATTGCCAGTCCATGAAATTAGCTGTGCATGCATCTTCCCAAAAATCTGTCATTTCCTGTGTTATTTACATATTATTTATTGTTTCATGTGTTCATTTATTCAGTTTTAACTGGAAATGACAATGAAATACAAGATATCTGTATGAATTCTTACATTTAGGTTCTTTTAAACCCTCGCATATGCATCCCCTGATATACCACCACTGCTCTAGCGCTGTTATTACTGCTGTGTGAAACAGCTACATTACAACCAGTAATTTTGCTTTGTGATATTAGCCTGCTGCTACCACATGGTAACCAGCATGTGGTCTGTCTTAAACCGGGGCTCATCAGAGCCAAATGATGTCACATTATTGTGAATCAATGCTTCATCAGCACAAATATCGAAGGAAATACTTCAGGTGCTGACACTAACAGCCTCTATCAGAGAGCAAGTCTCTTTCTTTCTTTCTTTCTTTCTTTCTTTCTTTCTTTCTTTCTTTCTTTCTTTCTTTCTTTCTAAACAAAGATCTTCTGTAATTGCTTTTGTGTGTACTCTCTTGAATCCTTTGTATGAAGATGCTTATACTCTTGCAACTGAATCTGAACTCATCGGTGCACACACTCTGACTTGAATAACTGCATTCAAGTGAATACCTAAGCTGTATATTGTTCCTTCAATTTTCCACCACTGTGGTCAAACATTTCATTCACTCGGGCGCTAAACTGTGCAATTTGAAATTATCACACTCTAAGCAGCCACAATTTATTTCTGTCTCGCAGCAAAGGCACCTAATGTGATAATAATTTGGTGAAAAAAAATAACAGTTTCCTTCCAAAGCAAAGCTTACCTGATGCTCATGGCTCAGTATTATTAACACAAACATTTATATCCTCCTTTCTTCTTCAGCCACACTCGTTCTGTTCTGCCCAGAGACCGCAACAGACAGAGCAACTAATATAATCATTCTTATAGGTAAATTAGAAAAAGCTTTTCAATTAAATTTTTTTTTTCATACATAATAGATGTTACATTTCACCCTCTTATAATCTTTTTACATAGATGTCTTTTTAGTGTATTCTCTTCCCACCATTATACAGACATGTCGATTGCAGGGTAAGAAATGTGAGATCTTGAGAGGGTAATTGCTTGTGGTGCTGATGAGTGTATGTCTGCTTGGTTAACAACTGGCATTGCCCCCCCCCCCCCACACACACACACACACACACACATACAGAAGCACAGTTTAACAAGAGAAGTGACAGGGGAAAAGAACAGAAATAGATAGAAATCAGCACCAACAAAGTTTCTGAGCAACCCCAACACTAGATGTAAGATCATTGTTTGGCTGTGTGACAAGACATCTTTTTGTGTCTACACTGAAGGACACCCTTTTGATAATTTTTAACAGATAAATGTTAGAGGTGTTTTTTTAGTCCAGAATGACAGATCCAATGTGAGGATGAAAGAAGAAAGAGCCTGCATCACATTTTATAGGCAAGAATCACACCCACCCGGGACAACCGCCCACTCCTTTTTTTTTTCCCCCTGAATTGATGTACATCAATACACTGTAGATGCTGAATCCCGTTGGTTTCAAATATAGGGCCACATGTTACATTCTATTCATAAGAATGTTTGGGAAAAAAGAGGCATGTCTGTGAAAACAAAGTCATTCTAAGCATTTCTTTTTCTGCGAGACAGTACAGTTAATTCCCCTTCAGCTGCACCCTGGAAACATCCATATGAGATGAGCTGTGGAAATGTCCCCATTTGAGCTGTATTCAGAAATCTCTTTGTTCCTCTCCATTGGGTTCCAGCCTAACCCAGCATTACTATGAATAGAACATCTGATGGTGATGTAAAAGTACCATTATGCATGTGTGCGTTTGTTTGTATGTGTGTGAGTGTATGTGGGCACATGATATACTACATGTGGTGTTTTGATCATTTTCTTTCTTATTACGAATTTAAGATCAAAACAAACGCTGTCCTACATAATCTAGGTTAAAAACGGCAACAAGAACATTTTTTTGGAAAAAAAAAAGAAGTGGAGCACATTAGGACAATTTATATGTTTTGTTGTGCAATGGGTTGAGTTCCATTAAAAGGTACAGACTAGTTTATTCATTTTTATTTATTTATTTTATTTGTAAGGAACCATAAACAATCCAAAATGTAATTAATTATTTTTGTTATTATGGAATATTTTCTAGTTCCTGATTCTCAAATGGGAAGTCCTCCTCAACAAGTCCTCCAAATTAAAAGTAAAATAGCACACAGGAGAGTTCTCTGATCTGACACCCCTATCAGCAGGACGTGGTTTCTCTGTGCCTTCCAAATCGCAACTGGTTTTATTATTTGACAATGCCATGGTTAAGGTTTGGTTACGTTTAGGCACAAAAATCACTTACAAAGGTTTAGGTTAAAATAGTTCTCTGGTAATATAGGTTTGGGAAACACAGTTACTTTGTTAAGTTCAGATCGTACCGATATAAGTATCAGAAATTACTCTTATACTGCCTAAAATACTGTATTTGGTATCGGCAATTACGCAAGTCTGTGCACTGATTGGATACCACGTAATTTATTAATAAACCTTGACACGTCACATCTGGCAATTTTGCTGGAAATGAGTTCTTCCTCGCTACTCTAAAACAGTAGCTAGTTTTGTTGAGCAGCCACTGGCAGCTATGACTTATACTGATACTGCAGTCTTTGCTTTTATATGATTTAAATTAAATATTTTTGGATTTCGGACTATTTATTGCATAAAACAACACATTTCAAAACATCAACTTGAGCTCTGGAAACTTTGCATTCCCCTTTTCCTTTAATGTGTAAAAGGTCTTTGTGTATGAGTTTCTCTGTGTGGAAACTGAGGATAAAATTCAACTGCAATGATGTCCATGGGGTAATAAGATGATTCACATTGCACGTATATGCTAATCAAGATATACAGTAGGTGTTTGTTTCCCTCTTGTCTTCATCGTCTGTGTGCTGTTGCCATTATGGATTCATCATGTGCTATCCTGGTTTGGCTTGGCTTGTGAGGTTTGTAAGGTTCACTAATCTAATGACACAGGAGTACACGCTCCTGACTCCTGTGCCAATAGAGGTCATGTACTTACATAGATCAAGATAAGGAGGCTCTGATTGTGTGCATGGGTGTGTGTGTGTGTGTGTGTGTGTGTGTGTGTGTGTGTGTGTGTGTGTGTGTGTGTGTCAGCGCATGTGTCTTTTCATGTGTGCGTGGGTTTGGTGCATATTTTATTGATGTGCCCTGATCTTTGTGCAGAGAGGGAGGTATAGAGGCTACTGCTCATCATTATGCCCCTGTAATTACTTTGTAAGACCATTGGACTGCTGCCTCTTTTAATTGGGGAGCTTAAAGATTAGGTCATTTCAAGTGTTTTTTTTTTCTGTTCATGCAAGCTTGGCCCGTAAAACAGTAGTTTTTGCAGTTGGCTTTTCCACACAAGCAGTAAAATAATTGTTAATTAAACAATCTTGTTGATCTCGCTGTCCTTTAGTTCCTTCCTGAAATAAAGTATCCATACCATGGTCACGCTAAAACAGTATTGCCCTGGAATTGAAGTATAGTGAATACTTCATCTTAAAGAGAATCAGTTGAACCCTGTCCACAGTACGTCCACAACCACTTTCAATTACAGCTCTAGGCGACACAACAAAAACCTCTCACCTAATGATAAGGGCCAAAACCAGTGTCTTTGAAAGGCCAAGATAAGACCTGAATAGAGATTAGAGGCGGGCAAGGTTAATGTGAAGAGCCAGGATCTACTCATGCTAGGCAAGAGGGTAATTGAGCTCTTGCGAACTGGTGATAAAGCAACTTTTAATCTCTCCCAACTGCTTTTTAATGCGATCTGGAAATCCCTGTGGATTGTCAAGAGAAGTTGAACTCTCCGTGCCATGGAAATGAAAAGAAAATAGATTTGGGCATCACCTTCAGCCCTGACCATCCCCTCACAGCCCCCTCTGTCTCAAGGTCAGAGTTGTAAAATAATCTCTCCAAGGGCAAGAGGAGGAGATGTGACCAGCAAAGTATTCATGATTTGCTATTTAAAATTTTATGATGCAATTTGGGAAGCCTTGCACAAGACTTGCAACAGCCACTTGGCGCAAGTGGAGAGCCATCTTAATTGAGAAGAAATTCATCCACTCTGACATTCACAGTGAACTTCCAGATTAAAGATTAATGATAAACTAATGCTTGTATCAGATTGATCAAATGATAGGAGATTACATCCAGATGCTTCCTTCTTTTGGTTTTGATGGCATAATCAAAGAGACAGCATCCACTGTTTGCAAAAAAAAAAAAAGAATAAGGACAGAGCTGCAACTCAGATGAAGGTCACATTGTCTTTTGATTCATTCTTAACATTTGTTTTAATAAGACTTTTCTTATAAAAGCTTTTTTTATAAAACAGAACAATGTGTAATCACAGCAAAGATGATAATCACAAAGATTATCACAGCAAATAAAAACAATAGGCTTTGTAAATGCATTGCACATATTGTGACCTTTCTATACAAACATGCCTCTATACAATAAGCTGACATGTTGACACACCAGTAGTCCTCAGTAAGTCAAAGCTCAAAGTATGATTTATTGTCCATACAGGGAAACTGATTTGCATCCATGGCTATACAAAAATACACGTACAAGGACACACATAGCACCAACGCTTACGGACATCAATAGACAGTATGGCATGATGGCCAGAGTCAATGTAAAGTGCAAAAGTCCTTGCTACACCAAATTACAAAGTATGTCAATTAAAATTTACTTCTATAAGTATTATGTAGTTATCCATAAATTCATCAAAAACAGTCACTGATGCAATAACCTGAGTAAAAACAGAACAGATGTAATGCACCACCCTTTTCAGTGTTGCCAGATTAGGTGGTTTTCCACCCAACTTATACTTTTTCTTAAACTGGGCAGTTCAAAATTTATTTGGGCAGGTTGCTATAATTTAATTTTTGTACCATCAGGGTGTTTCCCAGCTATGACAGGTTAGGGTATATTTCAGAGGTTTTCAAACTGTAAAAGAGAAACATAAGGTGATCTGCAGGTGTTCTGGAGTTGGTTAGAAAGGTAGTTATTGTAGTTTGTGTGATTTAACAACACATAATAATGAACATACTCAACACTTGCAGTAGCAACATGGAGGCAGTTGGGATAGGCTGCTTTAAAATTCTGCCTGACTGCAGCAATTTGTGTCAAAAACTGGAGTCTGAACACAGGCAATATACACATTTTTTTCAATGTGACCCTTTCACATTGAATCTCCATTGTCCATCGCTAATACATAAACAATAAACCTGCTTAAACACCACAGGAAAAACACCCTTCCTATGACTGCAGAACTATATTTTTATGCTACCTTCACTCTAAAGGAGCTATTTATACATTTTTGCTATTGCTATGCAGCCAACTTTAGCATTAACAGCTGTTTACTTACCAATCTAGAAGAAACGTTGCGAGTCTAGCATCAAACCTCGTTCCTTTACTCATCAAGAGCTCTCTCCTGTGGTGGAAAGCAGCACTAATGTTAACCCTTGTCTCTATCACGTCTTTTCTTCTACTGAAGTTAGCACACTAACCAGCTAGCTCTGGCTGTCTTGTCACTTTCAGTTGGTGGCTGAGTCACTGTAGCCTCCAGTCTGCCCTGAAGACATAGTGCTAACAATCACCACCAACTGCAATTTTTCTGCAGCAGAGAAAACGTACAAAGCCCCTTTAAATTAATTTATTGATGGTACAGAATAGTAAAAAGGAACAGCTAATAGGTAATTCAGTGTATACATATAAAATGCTTTTGTGTGTATTTAGCTCTTGTTTTGCTCTGTACCACTAAGTACAGCTAGCTGTCATTTTTCTGTTAACCTTAATATTGTCACTGTTTTGACAATGTTTCTAAAAACTGTCAAATACCATTTGTAATGCATTATGTTATTGTTTTGCAGTTTCAATTTTTTCAGGTAGCACCTGGATGGTTATTGGACGAACCTGTTAGCGAGCTGTCAAGCGGGATCGCCACTCACTGCCCCAGCAAGGGCAGAATATGTACATTTATCAAATTCTGTAGGAAAACTGCAGATAAATGCTAATCAGAATCATTAGAAGCAATTTAAGTGTAAGCCTCTGAATCAGAGCAAAGTCTTTATTACTACTGAATATTTCACTTAACACAATGCAGCCTTAATGGAATCCGTTGACATGCACTGCACTAGCTAAACGGATTACTCTACTCTTGTCTCGCCCACCAGCACTCACCGCTGGCATCCCTCGCAACAAGCTGACTCAGGATCACTCCAGTTCTGAACTTTCCACAGAGACTTCAATAACTGCAATTTATTATGTGGCAGTAAAGAAACAGGGCAGTCTTTTTTTTTTTCTGTTTCTCCTTCCGCCTCATTTTTCTTCGCTCCTGTCTTGTAGCATCCCTACTCTGTTGTCACACTCGTTCTGATCGCCTGCCCTCCCTGTTCCCCCCTCCTCCTCCTTGCTGTTTTTTTTTTTTTTTCCTTCCCTCCCCCTGTGTCTCCAGCTTGGGTACTCCTTCTGAGTCTTTCTCTCTGGTTGTGTGATTAGTCAGTTTGAGAGCAGGTCTGCAGCTCTCTGATAGCATCCATCTCCCCCACATGTTCCCGCCTGGAACAAATTAACTTTGGAGTTAAAGAGCTGGAACTGTGAGTGGTTGGCTTGCAGTGTGTGTGTGCAGGTGTATGTATGTATGTATTCGTGCGTGCCTGTGTTTCTGTGTATCAGAGCATGTGTGAGCACGTGTGCTCCCTTTTTCTGAACGAAATAGTACCACTGGGTATAAAATAAGGATGGAGCTTGACTCTTATGCACATGGGTGCATGCTGTAGTTGAGATCTCTGTGCACGCTGCCACATCAGTTGTATGGAAATGTCATTGCATCTGTCAACAAGAAACAATCTCACATTTCACAATCTCACCTTAAAAGTTGCCGGTAGCTGAAGGTAGCCTTTGAGAAGCACAGCAAATTCAATTATTTTCTTCTACCTAGTTATCGTTAACTAGTAAAGATGAAAAGGCAGTGAAACATCCTCTCATCATTCACTCTTCTGACAATTTCTTTCTTTGTGATGCATTTGCAAAGAAACATCACAAAGCCAGCCTATTAAACTTGGACAGCTTGTGCTGCATCCACAATGCCTGCTGGAAATGAAAGCTTGCTTAGCTACAGTTTCATAGCCTGGCATATTAGATGAGCTTGACCTCTGCCTGAACTGAACTTTTCCTCAATATGGATGTTTCAAATGTGGCTTCATTTGCTAGATGTTTTGGCTGACTGTCATGTAATATTCTCAAGATGATGAAACTATTCAGAAAGTCAGTCTAACATTTGATCATTTGGTCAGTTATAGATATATCCTAATGCTTGTGGTCAGTGGTTACATAACCTTCGAAACAAGCTGTGCACAGGCACCGAAAAATATTCAGTTATTCCTCTAAGGGTTATGAAATTACATTGATCACTAAAGGTTCTCTGACCACTATCAACATGAACGTGTGTCTTTGTGTTTATCCATGTCCACTTAAGTGTGAGCTCAGCATCTTAGCTAAAAGTTCTGCTCACAGGGGCGACTTTCTGCTTCGTCAGGCTCTGCCTTCCTGATGGAAAAAGGGAAAACAAAGGATTTACACCCACTTACATCGAAATGCAGCTGCTTCCTGGCACCAACATCAGCAAGAGCAACAGACATTATGTGTCTCTGTGTTATTCCTTTGACTCTGTCTGTTTCGATCTTCAGGGACCTGCGAAGCGTCCATGTGAGAATTGGTCTTAACTGCAGATACTGATGTGACAAGTGGGGAGAGCAGGTACTGTGTCCTGCCATCCTTTAAGCTGCCTGAGACAATGTTTATTGAAATGAATTAGAAAACATATGATTGGTACCTTGAGGGAATAAGATGCCACTGCATCACAGGCAGCTCTCTGCCTGAAACACACATTTGAGCGTTCAGAGAAGTCGAGATGCAAAAGATGCTGTATGGTATGCCCCAGTGGCAGAGCTATAATAAACTGTACCTGGCTGCAATATGTGAAGTGAATTTCAAGCCAGACTGGATAGAAACCTCTGAGATCTCAGAACAATAACCATGAATACCATTTTTTGCAGAGTCATGTGGGATGGAGATTTCATAGACTTATTTTGTTAAATGTTATAGTCAGAATGCTGTTTTGGATGAAAATGTATTCTAAAGAATAAGAAAAAAGATCCCACGGAGAAATTAAATAGAAAGGAGGTGCCACAGCACTTCTCTTCCTCGTTCCCCACTTCCTGTTACCCATGCTAAAAAAGAACTGAAGCTAAATGGAGACTTTTATTGCTGATGAGGGAGGGAGCCATTCCACAAGTCATCTGGTTAGTGAAGACAGAAAACGTTCCCTCAAGGAAAAATCCTAATTACAGTTCATGCCTTAAAACCATAACCCGTTAAAGCCGTTTCACTGGTAAAGATGTAGAAATGTCAAGTTATGCAAACCACAATGAAAACACATGTGGGGGTAGCGCATGTGTTTGCATGCATGAGTCAGTGTGTGTGTTGAGGGTAGGAAGGGTCTGAAGTTCAAGTTTTCCTCTTTTCCTTTCTTTTCCCTCCCTCTGTTCTTTCTCTTTGGTGCCTGGAGGATAAAGCTCCGCGCTCTTGTTCCTTTGTGCTCTCTGGCTTTTCTTTCCAGGCTCTTTCTCTTTCATCTTCTCCTGGACCCCTTTTCCCTCCTCCCTCTTCCGACACCTTCATTGCTCTCACAACCACACACACACACACACTCAAACACACACACACACACACACTTACACATGCACACAAACACACACACACACACACACACACACACACACACACACACTTTCAGGATGCAAATATCCATCCAACATTATGTCTTTGTTTGAGGAAGCATAGCTGGCCAGCATACCGAAGTGTGAAAGCCACCTGTGAGGCCCAATCCAAGCAGCCAGAAGGAACTGATTGCTACTGAGCCCTCCTGAAGCAAACATGGTATTTCTTCAGAAGGCCAGCAGCATGTGTACGGCTGAGTGACCTTGCTGAGGCCTCCATATGCCCTCTATTATGTTTGTAATAGAATTTCATCAGCATCATTTTCACAACACGTTTCTCTCACAGAGAAACACACATTGTTTGCCCTCCTCTCTACAGTGGGAGAGGAGCTTCAAACATGTCGCATTATCATGTTAAATATGTCGTGCCTATCTATAGGAGCAGGTTGACACACTGAGTCTCAACTGTAATAACATCGAAAGATGCATTAATAATACACAGGTACATTCACATATATGTCAAGTATCCAACAAGTTCTCGAGAATATCTTTAATGTACATTTTTGGTTGATTCATTGATTGTTCAAGATCAGTGTTTTAAAATATTTGAAACTTTATGCATCAGTAGAATGTCAACTGTATAAATGTGCAGTACGACCTCCTCTTAGCAGCTGCAGCAGCTGCAAATGTGTGGCGAACACCAGCACTGCTTTCACACATTTTAGCTAATTTGCAGCTTCCTGACAGAAATATTAAAGGTCCCACGTTGTAGAAGTGAGATCCTCATGTCTGTGGTGATTTAGAAGCAGGTGTAAGTGCTATGTAGATATTGTGAAAGTAGAAAAGTGTTCAATTCATGGAGAAATATGCACAGCCTGTGTTAAGAAACTGCATCTTAAAAGAAGCCATCGGGACTTATGTAAGTTTGTGATGTCACAGTGAAACAGTCGCTGCCCTCAGCTATACCCCCAGCATGGCCCACTTTTACCCATCTGCCAAAGTTGCAGGATTTGGCTTCTGTATATGTTTACCTGAAATCATCTATATTTTTATTAGATCTCTATTCAGGGCTCTTATTAGTCTTTTGTCCGGCCTCTCCAATGATCTTTTCAGCTTTTCATCTTTTTTTTATCTCTATTCTTCTAGCAAGTGGTGGATTACTTTTCGTGCTGTTTTATGAGTTACATTTGGAGCTGAAAACCAGCTGTTATTGTGGCTGTGTGTTTGTGGACTGCAAACTTGCTTACTCACAGTTGGATGATGTCCAACGCCCAGAGTCAGAGCTTTGAAAAAGACGGATAAGCTGCTTGACGGCTTTGTCTCCGTAGCTGCTATCCAGGCAAAGCATATTTCCGACACAACGCTGCCGTCAAGCCACTGCCAGTAGAGGTTCCTTCCAGCCACTTGCCTTAAAATCACAGCGAGAGGAGATGTGAAAAATTGCAAATATATCTTCTTATGGATATCAAAACACTGGAAAAGTGTGAAGAAAAGCCTTTTGTTAGCTTGTGGTTTTAATCACAGCTTTCCGTCAAGTCAGCTGGTTACCTTTGCCGTGTATAAAGGTGATCCCTTGTTAGAACAAGGGATCACCTTGATCACAGAAATAATGACTGTAATGGCTTAAGATGCCTAACACAGCAGCCATGTAGATCGTCTTTGTATCACACCACAGTGTTAAAAGAGGCCTCGTAACTCTGCTGTTGGCAAACAGATCACCAGATGGGCTTATAAAGCTGACTGTGTGTGTGTGTGTGTGTGTGTGTGTGTGTGTGTGTGTGTGTGTGTGTGTGTTTGCATGGAAGAGCAAGGCAGAGTGAGATGCAGATAGTCTCTTTCACCCCCATGTCACTGTGTCTGCCTATCTCTGTCTCAGAAACACTCACACTCTTGCATAGACACATACGCTCAGCAGTGTAATACAATCAGTAGGAGCAGCAAACACAAGCAGAGAACATCTGTGGAGCAACAGAATGCCAAATCCTCTCCGCTGGGAGACAGTGACCATGGACGCACCGGCATATGGATGGGCCAGAGCTTTCCAATGAGGCCAAATAATGATTGATGCTAGCAGTTGCTCGCTACACAACAGTCTGTGCATTCCCAATTCACCAGAGAGGCTGTGCCGCAGCCAAATTAGCAAATAAACCATAATTTCATTGTCATTGACGATCAAATTATCTCGCTAGTCTAATTTGGACCGGAGTGCACATAGTTAACGAGTTTCTATTTTGCTGTATCTGCCATTGGGAAGGGAAGCAACAATAATAAGACTGATGATATGCAGTGTTTGTCATTGAAACTTTTGAGCTGAGAAATGCAGTGCATCTTTTTTGGCAGAGTGCTGAGTTAGAGGATGACGAAAAGTTCTGTAACAGCAGCCAGCAGCCATCTTAAACTTGCACGACCCAGAATAAATCCTATCTAGCAGCTCAAACAACCTAACAATAATGTTGTCAGGTATAATTACACATTGTTACCCCCCAAAAACAATTTAATTGTATAAGATTTAGACACAATAAGTCTTTACTGCACAAAATCATGTCATATTGGACAACTGAGTGGTAGGCTGCTACAAATTAGATGAAATACAAAAGTACCTGTCTGCTTAGATATTTATCGCCTTATTTCTATTGGTAGTTTTGTGCTCATTCTTAACTGTGTGTAGTTACTAAGAATTCTGAGTTTAAATTTTACCACAGATTGTCAGGTGCTAGGTGACAAATCTTGCAACACTATAGTTCTTTCAAAATATCTGAATGCTGCTTTGTTATGGTTCCTGCAGTACTTGCACACAAAGAGGAGACCCTGTATTTGTATTTTTTGTGCTCTGCCAACCTAGCAGTGACATCTGCAGGTCAAGCATTTGTTTTCTCACCTAATATTCTGCGACATATCTTGTGCTAAAATGGGTCGAGGAAAAGCTAATGAGGATGCAAAGTGGTGACACAGAGCAATTTTAATGTCAGCACTCAAGTCTGCACCCTGAACCTTGGTGCAGTTCTTGCTTTACATGCTGCAGGTGCACACAAAATAGACCTCTACTCAGTGTTATGTTTTCCTGATTCATTTTTGATATAGATTCTTTTGGAAGCACTTGCTACCATGTTTAGATACACATAAAATGGGATTTTAATGTGATTAGACAATAAAGTAATTAATGCAAAGTGACTAATAACTTATATTTGGAAGATGTTCTTACCAGTTTCTTACCAGTCCATCTCTGCCTGTTGCCGGTATAAATGATTCAATCCCCACAATAATGTGACAACAGCAGAACTGCTACATTCTGTTTGTGGCTCCTAATTAGGGGAATGTGGCGTACATTTTCGGATCGTTGCACAATTTCACAAGTGTCATCTAATGTGACTTCCTGAATTAAATGTTGTGCAACTATCAGCATGCTCTTTATAAATAGGTAAACAAACAGCTTGACTTTATATTTTACACAGTTTCCAAATTCCTACTGTGGTTAGAGCCGCTGTCATCATCGGGAATCCAGGAGACACACACAGCACAATTTTCAAATTTGAGTGGAAAGTCGAATCTACAATCAGCACCATGACTTAAAGAAGCAAAACCCTCTGTCTGTACCTGTGAGGGGTTTAATTAATACCAGAGGAACGCATCAAAAATTATGAAAATGTAAAAAATGAACATGAACTTGAATCAGAACTTATACAACTGGCTGTACCACTGTGGCCGACAAAAAAATTAAGCCAGCATCGAGGAGCTGTGAAATCCATTCTAATGCCAACAACCGCTTACTAAATAAATAACTTAGCTGCAAATCTATGAAAAACAGGGCCTAAATGACCTTTTATAAGGGCAATAGAGAAGCTTGTAATTGGTATTATACAATGGCCCTGTTCACACCTGGCATTGACACGTGTCTCAGGTGATCCGATCACAAGTGGATAGCTCTAAGTGCAGGTGTGAACGCACCCAAGACGTGTTCGGGACACTTTTGAGACCATTGAGACCACATTCGGAAGTGGTCTGGACCACATGTGAATGCAAATGCGTCCTGGGCCACATTGAAGGACTGCCTACTCTATTGACGTCCTCTGCCACAGTCTGATTTGCCCTGTCATAGTTTCATATTGAACTAAAAATATTTTACTATTTCAAATGGCTAAAACCTTATTTCACTGTCATTCATTTATAGTCAGACTGGCTAAAAACAACAACAGAGATGATGTACAGTGGCGTCTGAAAGTCTGACACCACTTTCCCATGCAGGAATACGTGTTTATTTGCATGTAGAGCAGGGAAGTGAAATCCAATGACAAGTGGTCACTCAAGATGCATGTGGAGACGCATTTTAATGCCAGGTTTGAACTGACATCCTTAGATCCATCCACTAGTTAGTGGATCACCCAAGATGCATGTGAATGTCAAGTATGAAAAGGGCTAACAATGGCAATGCAATTTTTACTCAAATTTGAAATGATACTACTCCCCACCACAACTTAACCCATTTTACAACTGTGTCACCCGTGTGTCAGTACCTTTGGTCACTACCAAGTCAGCCAGCACCGAGAAACTTGTGCCACCACCTGTGCACTCACCTTGATTCCTGAATGTAGGGCACCATGTGCCTTAGGAGAACAAGCCCGACTTTAAAAAGCTTTCCACACACTTGGAAAAGAAAACAGCATAATGGCTCAGTTACTCACATGCAAAAGTATCCACACAAACACACACACGCCACCATTGTCAGTTTTATTTACACTGGAGACCATGCCGCTTAATGGGAAATTATTGTCTTCTTGTCTCTTGAGTTTTATTGTGTTATGTTTGTGTTGCTGTGTGACCCCTCTACCATGAAAAACATAGACTTCTTTGTCAACCACCAAACAAGGAATTCCCAAAAGACACACTTTAAGTTGACATGTTTGCTTTAGTGGCTTATACACCTCCACATCTCCTCCTCCACTAACACAAGGTCAGATCTGCATGGCCCCATTTACCGCTCTTGATTTGGCAGTGTATACATACGTTTGCCTGTGTAATATAATTAGACTTGCAGGCTTCCTGAATGGGTATGTAATGAACCCCTCCTGTGGGAGCTCTGACATGTTATATAATAATAACAGCTGCCTTGTTATCCTATAATACTGATATAGATAATATAGATACGGAGCTGCTGTCAAAAAAGGACTCAACATTTGAGTCTTTCACTCAAGTTGGTATAAAAATGAAGCCAACACAGAAGTGCCAAAAACTGCAGTACCCCAAAATGCCACTTGAGGCTGGCTCCAAATGTGAGTCAATCCCCATAGACCCCCATGTTAAATGCCCAAATTTACAGCAGAAATAAACATGTTTACAACCTGTTACCGCCTGTTTTGGTCTCTATACCTAATTTCCCACTTCATGACAACTGTAAAGGGTGTGGCTTTTTATATAACTCACCCTTTAAAATTTTATTTACACTTAAGTTATGCATGATTGAGGGTATGGCCACTTTGAGTGACAGGTGGGTGCCGTCACAGTTGGCTAGCTGCTCTGTGTCCAGCCACTAGCTGTCTGCTCTCTGTCATCTTAGTTCTTCGAGTCACTGAACGTGACCTCTCAGTTGTGTTTTGAAGGATTTTTCATGCAAATGGAAAAATAACGCAGCTTTTTGTGCAGGTAATTGACTAACAGGAAAGTTTGTGCCCCTGTTTTGGTGAGATGAGTGAAATTCTAGTATTATTTCATTTATATGTTAGCTAGTTATCAGGTATGGTTTCCGTGCTCACCATAGCTTAGCTCTCTAATTAGCCAGCAAATGAATTAGCCTTGGGTTAGCTTTCAAGCAAGATGTACCATTGTGTTTTAAATGGTGCAAATATACAAATAGTAAGAAAGATTGCATTTCAGATCGTAGATTGTGATTGTGCTTTAAAAAGATTGTATGATTTTTTGGGAAGATCGCCCATCCTTAATACCTCATGTGATAACTTATAGTAGGTGAACATGTTAATGCATGATGTGTGTCTGTGGTGAAGTGTTAAAAGTCTCTGTGGTCATTTATAGCAATTTTCTTCTAATAATTTAGCCATTTTTTTCTTGCACATCCTTTAAACTGCAACCAACTCTCCATCATTCCATCCATCACCCCTATCCATCTCCATCCATCTCTTTTTCTTTCTGGGCTCACAGCTCTCTCCACAGCTCTACCACCAACAAGATGTATTGTTTCTCATAATTTATCAGCAGCTCAGTCTGTACCATGTCCAGCTGAACCACCCTGTATAGAGCCTGACTTGATAGATTGCCATAAAAACCGCACACTAACTCACAGAGAGACACAAGGACAGAAAGAATAATTTTTAAAAATTCCCCAGACACAAAGAGGCCTGACTTTTCAGTATGTTTCGAAAAGTGAATTTGAGGTCCTAATGTGTCCTGTTAGATTTCATGTGTACACCAATGATTTAGTCTTGGACGCTCAGTCATTTTATGGAATTAGTTGTTTTTTTCCATAATTTAGAACAGTAACTTTAGAACACCGAAAGAGTTCTCCCATTTTCTCAGATAATGATGTATAAAGTATAAACCAAAGAAAAAGTCTCAGTAGTTCTCCACTGTTGATTCAGTCATTGCTTGCACAGCAACAGCAATTGGATTGATTGCTATGATCCCTTAACCTCCTATTTGGCATCGCCCTCTAATCAAACTTTTAATTTGTCCAATGGTTTACAAACAAATAGCTGCAGAACTAATGACATTCCTATCAGCCTAAATCTTATTTAGTTTTTAGTGCTAATTAACAAATGTCAAAATGCTAAAAAGCTAAACTAACATGGTGAACATCATACCAGCTAAACATCAGCAAGCTAGCATGTTTACATTAGCATTTCACTCACCGCACCACTGTTAGGAGGTTACAGGAGTTTTAAACTGGTGTGTTTAAATTTGCTTGGCCCAGAGGCCGCAATGTGGGGATAGACTCACACTCACAATGTCAAGTGCCCTGAGTGTGGGAATACAACAATGCATATGCCCAAAGTCATTGGCAATGAAAACAGATGGCACAAATATGATGCAAAGTGGGGCTGAGTATCTGTTGCCCCACTGACATTTGACTGGCTGTTTGCCAAATACAATCGTCATTTTTTCGTAGTTGGCAGAAGTTAGTATTTCATTTAAAGAGGAGAGCAACTGCAGAAACTGTTTCCATGGTTCCCACTATTACACTGCTTTCAAATGATCTTCTTAAATCACAATTTCACATCAATGTTTATTCATTCTTGGAGAAAAACTTAGTGTTATTGGTGATAACAGAAATAGGGGAAGAGAATTTTTACATCCTACAGCTCTGACTTGAATGCTTTGTCATATTATTCCCAAGCAGTAAATAAAGTGACTCACGACAGATTTATAACTACCATGATAATGCGCTTACAGTTTTATCTTCCTTTGATGTCAGCCATTGTTAACCATTCCGCTGCAGCTTTATGTGTTTGACTAAACAGCCAAAGCCAAGCATTTTCTAATTAGCCCTTATTATCTTGAAGTTTATTGCAGTCACTCTCTACATGACTTCACTGCAGCAAGTCGTCTGTCAAACAATACCTTTTGCATTAGCATTTTGCATTGTCTGCTTAACAAGGTTCAAATGCTTTGTATTCCTCTCCGCGCTCGCGAGGAAGCCGCAACAGACCATAGCAGGAATCCACATGACCAAGACTTGCCTAATGATGAGTGAAAGGGCCTCTGTGTGTTCAGCCTCATAAATATCGTTCTTTGTGCGTCTTGGCCCGTCTGTGTTTTTAACGCACTGCAGTCAGAGGAGCTTCTGCCAGGCTGCGATTATGCACATGGTAGCTGCTAGCAGTCATGTAATCATCAGTACCTTATTGTTGCCTCTCTTTAAAGACACGCTGTCATTGTTGCTTAAGAAGAGCGATAAAACTAGGAAGAAAGATAAAAGGCATACAGAATGAGAGAGAGAGATGGAGTCCACCAGGGATGCTGGAGGGAACTCTTCTACTCAATTATACCTCGGTTTTGTGGGAAATTTTTAAAAAATTTTTTTTTAGTCTAACCCTATTTCCTATTTTTTCCCTTTCTCTTTTTCTTATTCGTAAAATGACTCATTTACCCCCCACCACCCCTCACCTTCTCCCTCTTTTCCAGCAGCTCTCTCCCTGAGTTTCCTCCTGCTTACATCACATGCAGAAAATCAAAACACGGTAAGAATGAAGGTAAAAGGATGAGTGTTTGTTGAGTGACTTACTAGCAACTCATCTCCCAGAGAAGTTTTTTTTCTTTTTTTCTGCCTCTCGTTCTTCTTCATTGGTGTAAAAGTACAAGCCTGACAGAATGTTCAAAGTGTTCAGGATCAAAGAAGAGCGCCCTGCTTTTCTGAGTGATGGGGGTGGGATTGGATCCAGAGGGTTAGCTAGTGTCAGACCGCATCACGCCTCTCTTTTCTCGCTATCTTTCTCCTTGTTCTTCCTCTCTTTTGCTGTCCCCCTCTACATGTTTACTGTATCTCACTTAATCTCTTCTTCCCTGCCTCTGTTTTTTTTTTTTTGTTGACTCGCTCTCTCTATCTGTCGCTCACTTTCTACATTGCTCCGCTTCTCGCTATCTCTCTTCTTCAGCACCTATTTTCCTCTGCTGCATATCTCCTCATCTTACCTCCTCTTATCTATCCATCTCCTCTACCCCTCACTGTCATTATCCATCCAGTTTTATCATTTATCCACTTTTCTATCTTCACTTCTTCCCTCCCTCCACCTGTGCCTCGATGTCTCCCAGTCTCTTTCATTTCCCATGGATCCTCATGAGGCTGATGGCTATTCTAATCGGCTGTAGCAGTTTCAAACGTGGCATGACTTAATTTTCAAACTGATGGTAAATGATAGATCAAAGGCATCGTAATATTAAAGCACCGGAAAGAATCTGAGTCCTTGAGGGATGCATGCTTACACCAGAGGGCTATTTCTGGGTGGGTACAATGGAGCAGTTGAGTATTCAGTTAGGCTCCGTGTGATGTATCTCTTGCACCTACAAAAAGAAATCCTAGATCTAAATCACACTCAAGCTTCTGAATGAGGTTTAATGCACAGGTTGGGGTCAGTTGTTATAGGCATAAAGCAGCAGATGATGGTGTGCTCAGCATTTACTTGCAATGTGAATTAACCTTATGATCTGTCATGCAGTTCATTGGCGTGCTGCAAATAAAGAGGAAAAGCGTAAAGATGATTTCCTGTGACCATACTGTCTACTGCTCTATGGTTTTATCCTGTTGACGGACTAGTATCACAGTACTGGCTTGTCTTACGTGACCGTGAAGACATTTAATGAGACATTTCATCAGGCCATGTCCACTCTAAGCCTGGTTTATACTCCTGCATTGAACTGACATCGTAGCTAACGTACCTCAGGCCATAGCCTGACATGGCAGTGGCAGTCATTATCCAGCCACAGTGAGTGTGTGAGTGTGTAGCTGTTGGCGATGTTCATCACTGTCACTACCCATGGGAAAGTTATCCACATCTGTCCAGGCTTCAGTTTGTTTATTGATGTTCAAACACGCGGACTTCCCAGCATTCTTAAAACCATGGAATGCCGTTTCATTCAAATATGCCTTCAAACTAATTTGCCCTCCCTGCCAGCAAGAGGATATCTTTTGTCAGTAATGATTCATCAGATAGTTTGTTGTTCTGCCACTACAGTAGCCTTCTCATTAAAGAGCAACTTCACACTAAATACAGTTCTTTGAGTTGTTAAATTACAGTCAATTTCTTTCATATACCAACTATCTATTTTGGTCCCATTCCACACCGTCTAATAACAACAGTAGGTATTTGCCTTTTTGCAAGAAAAGTTAATGCATTTTTATAATCTTTTTATTTTCATTTTTTTTATTTTGGCATATTTGTCTTTATTCGACAGGTATTAGTCTAGACCAGTGGTTCCCAACCTTTTCCAACTGATAGCCCACTTGAAAATCTCAGAAATGTTGTCTACCCACATCTGGCCCTGTAACAATACACAGGCCAAATAATGCGTTCTCAGAGCACTTTTTATTCTGATGATAATGATGCAGCTTTTGTGGCAGATGTAATTTTTTAGCATGCAGTCAGACTGAGATAGCAAACAATTATACAAAGGAAACAAGAGCAGGCAGAGACAGGGGTATAAGATGCCACTAAGGTAATCAAACCATTGACGCTGTGCGGTTAGTGGTACGTACCTTAACCACTATATCACCTAATGTCATTTTGCACTGTAAAAAAAAAAAGACTATAGTGTTTCCTGGTACCCCACAGCCACAAGGTCAGGCTACACCCCTGATATATAAATACAAAAATTAACTGTCAAGAGTTGTGGAGAGTTTGGAATGAGGTGGAAGTGTGAGTCTGGGTTGGAATTCTCTTTTTTGACTTTGTTAAAGGGCCATGTTCAAGCTAAAACTGTGTGGAAACATGAACATGTCAGATGCTCCATCCACAGCACCTTCTCTGTCAGAGCTACCTCCACTTTTGTTCCTGTCAGACAAAAGTCATAATTCAAAGAGCTGATTTAAGCTTTTGAACAAATGTCTTATGCTTCCGTTCTTTTTGTTAAGAGCAGCATCAGTGTGGTCGTAGAAAGTAGAGCAGCAATATTACAATGCTGACTTTATTTTGCCTGTATCTGTGACTGCTGCTGTCACTGACATACTGTGTATTTTTGTTTTTGACTTTATAACTTGTAACAGTGATTTTAGCGACGGTCTCAATGCAGAGGCCCAAGAATTAAGTTAGGTACACTTACGGGTCAGCTTAACAGGTCGAGTCACAGTTTTATATTTGCACATCTTCATGTTGTCATCTGACAGGCAAAACAGAAAAAAACTGCTGTTTCTGTGGATGAAACATTGCCTGAGACATTACCATATTTTCAGATTTATCTCCATTAGTATGAACACAAGCTTTAACAAGAGCAAAGAAGCAGAAGACATCTGTGTGCGTTCTTTGTCTTACACAGTTTGACAGTGAAACGCAAAAGCCTTGTTTTCAAATGATTAAGAAGAAACTAGATTAGAAGATTTATTTGAACAGGAGCGGAATTACATGATGATCACATATCTGCGGTTAGTAATTCGCTGCAATCAAACCATAATTCTAAGAGAGAAATTATGTCATTTTGTGCAAACGCCTCCTTTAAATCTGCCAAGGGAGATGACACAGACGATGACACAGTTGGTGTCGACGTCTTTGGAGTCTTTTGGAACGATGCAACGTCTCACTGATATGAGACCTGTAATAGCTTTGTCAAATACATGCAATTATGGGTACAGATGAAAGGCTCAACACATGCACACACAAACGCAGATGCACACATTCCACAAGACACACACACACACACACACACACACACACACACGCAAATTGTTTTCTTCACCTACTGTGAAAAACTGGTTGCCAGTCTGTATCTTACTCTGACATTATGAGAACACCAGGTGCTCTGAGCAATAGTTCTTCCTCCTTAATGTGTTGCCTTGAAGTGTGTGGCTTTATGAATGTGTGTGTGTGTGTGTGTGTGTAAGTGTGCATGAGTGTGTGTGTTTGAACTGGAGGAGGAGGGGAAACCTGTTCCCAGAGCAGTGGCAGTTCTCATCGCTGCGTCTCAGATGTGTTGAGACAATACAGGTCAGGTAAACCCAGCAGAGAAAGACGTGTGTGTATGTGTGTGTGTGTGGTCTCATGTTCATGTGTAAACATGAGTGTATGTTTGCATTTTACCATGTGAACCTATATGTGTGGCAATAGTTTGTGCAGGAGGCCATGCCAGCCACCTCTCTGTGAAGAATTCCCCAAGCATGTCTCTATCTCTCTCTCTCCCTCTTTCTGCCGCAATGTCCCTCACCCTCTCTCTCTCTCTCTCTCTATGCATTGCAGCCCCACTAACTGCTTTGAAATGCAGAGAGCGTTGGTGAGGACTGTGCCTAAGCCAGGGCTCGATGCTGTCTTTCAGATAGGGTGAACTTTTAAAGAGCTTGGAAATAGCTGAGCGCTGATGGCCGGGGAGGGAAGGGGAGGTGGCAAGCAGTTTGGATCAGACCAGAGCGGAGCCAGATCTCAGGGGCGAGCCATAAATAAATGAGGCCAGGCCACTGAACTGGCTGACGTCCGGCTGTTTAGCTGCATGGACTGAGGACTTCAATGGCTTGCTGTGCAGTAGCCGGCAGCTCTTGGTACAGGAAGTAGAATGAGAGTAGTTCAAGATTTGTGGAAGCATTGACTGGTGCTTCAGTATTCAAATCGCTGTGATCTGATGTGTCCTCTGCTAATGATGAGCCTCACTTCGAGAACACAGATTTGGTTTGTAAACAAGGCAGCATGCTTGCTTTCCTCTCAACTTCCTCTCCCTCCCAATGTGATTAGCAATGTAATGTGGACATAATGGTATGGCAGACACAAATGGGGCTCAAATGTGCCCATCTACACCCCTCCTTCTCCAATCCACCTTTTTCCAGTCTCCGCTGCTGCTCAGGGAAATACAATCAGAGCATACGCCACTGACAAATTCCCATTATATGCAATTTCATGGACGATAAACCCATTTGAAATCAGAATGATTCCCCGAATATATGCATGCAGCTTCCCCAATGAGCTAATTATGATTTTCTTTCTTTATTTATTTTTTATTTACTCTCATGGAGCCCAGAAGACAGATTTCTTTTCTTGAAATGGAACTGGGCAGAGAAATGAGAGAACAATGTCAGTGTATAAGAAAGCAAGATGGAGGAAAAAGAAACGTGGCTTTTCATATACATCTTATTGTCGTATATACAGTTCATTTAACTGTAATTTAGCTTCCGAGACGAGGCCATTTTCAGTCATTCTAGGGACATCAAAGACAACAAAGAGTTTAGTAAGTTCTGCTCCAAATGCAAATGTTTGTTTTTTTTCATAACTTTACAATGTTTATTTGGAAGAGAAGTCAGTTAGTACTGTAGATGACATTTAACAGTTTCACTTGTCATCTCCAAAAGGTGAACAGTGTAATGATACTCTAAAGAAACAGAACTTTCCAAACATATGAATCATAGTGTTTTTGTGTGTGTGTGTGTGTGTGTGTGTGTGTGTTTGTGTGTGTGTGTGTGTGTGTTATTTGGAAATAAGTGCAGTCTTCTTCTATGTTCCTTTGACGTAACAAGCCCCATGTGGCTGTCTCTTTTCAGCCTGCTGTGTTCACTAGATTAAAGCCGTAAAACCCTTAAATATGTACATGAGTGTGCACACACTCAGACAGACACACTCAACCTCTCTCCACAGTGGAAATAGCCATCAAGGAATCATGTTAAGCTTGGTTTCCCTCCCCTATTTTCTCAAGCTCGTTTAGATAAAATGTCTCTCTCTCTAATTTGACAAATACATGTATTTCCCATCACTCCATCCATCCATCACAACAGATGTAAATACATCCTCCCACACTGGTACACATTTTTTGCTACAGCTACAAGTGTCTCTTTGCTGTTCAGAGTAGTAGAGAATGTCACCATGACATGTTTTCTTGATGTTTCAAAGATTTGAAAAAGTGTAAAAGTTTCAAGATTAGAAATGGTTCAAAGGCTTTATCCTCCGCTTCCTCTCTCACAGCTTTCTCACACTCAGAAAAGTCTCATTCTTTACCCTTGGATTCTGTGATGATGTCTTTTTGTAATTTCCGCCTTAATGTGCAACATACATCACTTTACCTTTGGTATAAACACTATAAATCTTAAGTTACTTGCAACTCAACGCACCCAAGTTGCCTTCCCTCACAATGCCTAATGTGTAACAGTTAGAAAATGTTTTGACTGAAATTAATAGATGACGAGGTGCATAGATATGTTCATATTCTGATGTGCCTCTCCATTAGACATATGATATATGAATCGTGAATTGCACCGGCCAAGCCACTCGGGAGCAGCTACATCTTTGAAATGCTGCACTGACGATAAATAAATCTTGCAATAGGACTTTGAATCAGACCAGAGAGCATTAAGATTCAAAACAAATCCGTAATTTATAGAGTTCCAGAGGTGGAGGCTCCATGCATGAAACACACACTGGCCCGTAGATTATTTACGGCTTTATTTGCATCCGTTGCTTGTGTTTGCTGCGCGACACTGCACTTAAGTTAATGACATTTCTGCAGAAGATTAGCAGGAAGCTTTGAATGGCCCCCAGCCTCTTCAGCAGTAGGTTTGAACAACATAGTCATTATGTTGATCCTTTTTCAACCATTCTTTGAATGTAAAACAAGGCCTTCCTCTCAGAAATACTGTAATTGTAGCATCATCAATCGTTACCGCCATAAACTAATTACATACATCCAGATACGATTATACGTCTGCACATCATGACAGTAAGGGCCACTTTTGACATAATGGTCCATCTCCCCAAAGAACAGTCTGATGATATTGGCTTTCTGATCTATAACTTAGCTCGATTACAGCATCATTCCAATAAGACGGATAATATCCCTGGGCAGTTTCCAGGCCTGTCTGGTTTGGCTCAACAGTTGAGATTCAGAAGATGGAAAGTCGCCCTCCCAGCGGACCAGCGCTCGCTTTTATTGAGAAGGTGGGGATGGTCGTTTTATATGAGTAATTTTTAGAGGGACTTTTACCAAATTGACACTGACATTTCTGGTAAAACTAGCTGGAGGAGGAAATGAATTTTTAACCTCTCAGTGTGCTGGACAGCACTGAATGCCAAGGTTTTTCAACTCAATTCCTCACATTGCTGCCATTTCAGCTTCACTTCACATCATATCTGATACAAAGACTAATAAACTCTATGAACCACTCTTTTCAGAGATATAAAGTTTATAAGTTCACAGGCATAACGACTTTTCATGACTAACTTTTATTGAGAAACGTGTATATATAAAGGTTCAAATGTAACTCAAAGGACTGGTGTTTTTCTCATACTCTCAATAACTTCAAATCTTATTTGACAAATGTGTCATATTTTTGCCAATTGGATCTATGTCATAGATCCTGTATGTTCAAGGATAAATCCAGTTCATAATTTTCATCTTCAAAAGATAATATATCTTACATTTTCTGTCTAAAATCAGTTATGTTCTTATAATGTAAACATTATAATCATAATAATAAAGTTTAATAATATAAAACTTGTCAAAATCAGAGATTACAATGTACTTCACAAGGATAAAAATTACAAAACAAAAAACAAACACATGCAAAGAAGTTACTCGAGATAAAAAAAAAATTAAACAACAAAAACACAAGTAAGCAATGTAAATATATGTGAAATATTTAAACAAGATTATTCAAAAGCTTTGTGAAGGAAATGTGTTTTTAGAGGCAATAAGAAGATACTGATTTTGCCAGTCTGAGTTCATTGGGCAGTTTGTACTGTAAGGATGAGACTAGCTGTACCTCCTTAAGACTGAACCATCTTGACTGGTAATTCTGCTCTCTCACACTCTTAGTGTTAATTTACACTGCATTAAATGCTTTTAAAATGCTATTAATGTACCACTCTAATGAGCATCAAAGCCTTTGATACGACCATTAAAAATGAGTTTTTTCATAGCACTTATTCAACCTTTGGAATCAGATCTGACGTAGGAGAGTTTCAACCTTGGTATATGACATTCTGTTCTACATTTACTGTCTCCTGATTTCTCTTTCGTTACTCCTTTTTTTCAGGAGGAAAAAAAATGGAAGAAAAGAAAGAAAAATTTACGTGTTTTTAAGGCACATAAAATTTTCAAAAATATGGCCATGTTATTTTCCTCTCCCTTGATAAACTTGAACATGGAGCTGCACATTCAGTATAAGGGTTCAGAGCTAGCTGATTTCGGTAGATTGTATAAAAAGCTAATTTATATGTGTACTTGTACAGGCAAGTGTGAAAACAAACTGTAGGTTTGAAAATGGTGATTTCCAGAACATTAGCAGTTTTTAAAATTTTCAGTAAAGCTGTGCAGTTGGGGGAAAGCTTTGCTGCTGTTCAGAAATCAAGAGCGTTGTCATGGGTTCACAGCAAGCAAATTTAGAACAGAGAAGGAAAACTTTTAAAGTAGCATAAACACACCCACACACACAAATAAGACTCTGCAACTGCATGAAAAAAAAGATTTGTTTTGGTCGGCCATGAGATGAAGAGTTTCAGCTTCAATTTCTTTTACTCCATTGGCCTTTTGATTGGTCCTCACATGTAGCCAGAACTGAGTGCAGGTCAATGTCAAGGCACTGTTACCTCTGAATCATCATCGGAGCTCCAAAAAGAGGCCATATTCAGCTTTCTATTCAAGGGCTGATTGATACGTTTGTGGCCTAAGGTAGAAGGAGATGAGTTATACAGCTCTCCATACATGCGCATGCAGTTCAACACTTTGAGTGACTATGCAGAAAATTTGAAGTTAACAACTTTTGCAGTATTTCTCATTGTAAATTGCAAGTCAGGAGTCGTCTTCCAGGCTCTCTCTGCTACATTTGAATTCAGCAGCCCACTTCACTTCCTCTGCTGTAAGAAGGGGCACCCTCCCCTTGTGTTGTCACCAAGTCCTCGTGGACTTCCTTGGGTGATAAGCCTTTTAGACTGAGGCAGCAAATGACTGCACCAAGGTCGATGTTGGCCATTCTCACACAATGCTGACTTGCAAGTTTCAATTACCTGAACAAGAAAAAACCCAAAAAGTTATTAACTCACTCAAACAGTTGAACTGCGTGTGCATGTATGGACATGCACATCCTTCTACATTAGACCACAAACTTATCAATCAGCCCTCGTACAATGTTAATACCTGAGGGGTTCTGACTATTGTTTACCATCTGCTAACATTAGCTGGTCAGTAACTGCTATCCAGCTACAACATATGTGGGTAAAAAAATGACGCTACATTACTTATGAGACAGATTCGTCACTGAATCTGGACACGATGACTAGACCAGCTGCGGCTCCGTCCTGAATCTCCAAAGATCCTGATTAAATTTTATTAAATTTTAATGTGGATATACTAAAAGTTTAACTAAGGGATTCCAACTATTGTTTGTCATCTGCATTACCTGTCAACTGCAGTTTCTTACTTTCTAAATATCAAAACGATACAGAGTGGCATTTCTCTCCCTAAGAAGCATCTTTGGCAGAGCGCACAGAAAGACTCTTGTGATGCATCTGCACCTGAATAGAGCTAACACAGCTGTCATTTTGTTGTTTGTCTGAATCACAAAATATATGTTGATACAGCTCATGAAATAAAAATTCTCAAATAAAAATAAGAAGCCTGCAAATGGCATTGATCTTTCCTTAGATTTTTCGTAGGACAATATTGAAGTGATGGGATGTTTTAAAGGGCTCATTGTCCCAATGTTATGCCCTTGCGCAAACCCTGATAATTATTGAATATTATTATTTTATGAGCAGAAGATGCTGAAACGATTTCATGATTGCAGCCTTTGTTAATGTCTTGGAATCATATTATTTAATTAATTTGTAGCTTGTTTACAGTATGTGTTGATTTTTGATTGAGCTTCCTGACAAATCTCTTTTCAGACAAAATCTCACCACTAACTTGTGTCTCGTGGGATTCAGTCACAGAAAACGCCTGGAAGGCGATCACAGTGACCGATTACATAATGAGCTTGTGCTTTAGTAAATCAGATTTAAACTCATACAAATTCATACATGTGGAAAGTGCAGCAAAATTAAAGCCTGTCATGTCATTTACTTAAGTCTGATCCTGCGTGTCTATTCAGTTACAGTATGAACCAATGACAGAGTAGAAATGCAGTCATCTCAAAATGCCCTTGATGTACAGTATAAGTCCCCAGTTGTCACTTAGCTGTCTGGCTCTTTGTTGAGTGACCACCAAAATGTCTCCATTTCGGAGACTCTCCTTCAGCTTACAATGCTGACATGAAAGAATCTGGTCTTCATGAGTGCAGAAATGCAAGAACAAACACACACACACACACACACACACACACACACACACACACACACACACACACACACACACAGTGTGTGAGATTGAAACATGAGGCTCCCTGTTTCATTGAGGAGGGTCATTTGTGTAGTGATGATAAGACAAAGATTATGAAGCACAGAAATCTTCTTCTGCTCAATTTCACTAACGACAATAGCATGGGTGCAATCAGCTGTAATTAAATGCATGTGATTGCAGTGTTGTTTTCACAGTGTGCATGACTATAATTGCACAGTTTGCAGTGACTCCAAAAGTTACTCCAAAACAACACATATACATACAGTGCATTCAGAAAGTATTTAGGCCCCTTCACTTTTTTCACATTTTGCTAAAATCATTTAAATTCATGTTTTTCTCACAATTTACACTCAACATCCCATAATAACAAAGAAAAACAAAATTCTAGAAACATTTCCTATGACACTTGAAATTTAGCTCAGGTGCCTCCTATTTATCTTAATTGTATTTGAGATGTTTCTACACCACTTGTGGTAAATTCAATTGATTGGACATGATTTGGAAAGACACACACCTGTCTATGAGGTCTCACAGCTGACGATGCATATCAGAGTAAAAACCAAGCCATGAGGTGGAAGGAACAGCCTGCAGAGCTCAGAGACAGGATTGTGTGGAGGCACAGATCTGAGGAAGGCAACAAAAACATTTCTGCTGCATTGAAGGTTCCCAAGAGCACATAATTATTAAATGGAAGAAGTGTGGAACAACAACAAATCTTCCCAGAACTGTCTGCCTGGCCAAACTGAGCAATCGGGGAAGAAGGACCTCGATGTGAGAGGTGACCAGCAACCTGATGGTCACTCTGACTGAGCTCCAGAGATCCTGTGTGGATCCTCGTCAGTGAAAGACACTTGAAAGTTGCTTGGAATTTCACCTGACAAGCATTTCATCCTTGTCAGTCTATGTGCTTCATCTTTGTCTCATCATCGTTACACTAAGTACTGACCCCTAAGCGGTCTGAATACATTATGAATGCCCTGTACAGAACTAAATACACCCATACAGTATCTACCGGCGAGGGTCATGCAAGGATGAGCACCAGTCAGCAGCCATAAATTGAATCTGACCAAGAGGGATATAACTGACATAAAGTGTCTGCGGTAAGTAATTGAAAATAGCGTATAATCTGCATGTATTCTAACACTAGCAACCTTTGACTTGGAGGTTGCAGTGCTGATTTATTTATTTTAAACTTGAAAGACCTTTTAACATTCTGCAGTTCAAGAACTGAAGCTGTCTGAGAAGCACTCTCCTTTTTTGAAGTTTGCATTGCTGTTTTAGAATATCAGCCGTACTTTACAAAAGTTCAGCTTCATGTGGACTGTAAAACTGTTCAATGAGCAGCTCAGTAACTTTCACTGATATTTTTGGACCAGCCAGTGCCTTTGTTCTCTTTTGTTCCCTATTCTCTTTTCTCTCCAGAACAGTTATGATGACTGTAACAAAGAGAATTAAATATGAGTGGCATGTTGGCCAAATATGAGGAGTACAAAGTGGGACAAAGAAATACCATACAAACCATTAATTAAATTACCAGGATGCTTGTTTGATTCGTACTGTATTAATTTAGTTGGAACATTTTCTCAGCCCTTTTTACCAATTTAATAATTGAGCTCTCTTTGTTAATTCAACCATGTTGAATCAAATGTGTGTGAGTGTGTGTGTGTGTGTGTGTGTGTGTGTGTGTGTGTGTGTGTGTGGTGGGGGAGGGTGGGACAAAAACAAAAAAGAGAAAAAGGCATTTTTTCTTCAGTACACACTTCTGAGCGTCCTTAACTACTTTTGCTTTGGCTTTTCCTCAAAGTGTTTGCTCTGTTTGAAAAGAAGTGGATTTGTTAACTTGTGAGGGGATTAAGTCTCTTGTTGCTGTGAGCAGATTGGCAATCAGGTGAGGAAGCCATGCTTTGGAGGGTGGGGTGGTGGTTTATGTCTTTCTAAAGTCAAGACTGTAAGACCATATTTACAGAAAGATGTTCTATTTTGATTTCCCTTTGTCTCCCTTTTTTCATTCCTTTCCTTTTGTTTAAGTCCATTCTTTGTAGTTAGAGTGAGCTTGTTAAGCCACATCTTAAACTTTATTTCCCCCCCTCTGGGATGAGGAGGCACTGTGCTGTTCTATGTAGGATCAAATGCATTATGTTCAAGAGTTTTGCCAGAGCTGTTATAACCACAAATTGCCCAGTAATGTGAGTCTGTTGCGCATCCATGTTTGGGATTTGATTATTTATTTCTTTATTTATTCCTACAAGGCGAGTTCCAGTCGAACACAGATGCTGGCAAAGTTAGACAACCCACAGCTCTAGCAGAAGAAAAGCAATCAATCAGCCAGCCATCAAAAGAGCACATACCCAGCATCTAATGAATCACCACATTGGAAGATTTCCTAATCGCTGTGTAGCAGAGTACAGAATGCAATGATGATAGATGGCTGTACTCCTCAACAGCAGGGGATTTTTGTTGGATTCAGAAGCTGTACATTAGTCAGAGTGTCTTGAATTGTTAACGCAACATAAGTGATTTCAACAACAGAGCAATGTAGAGGTGTAAATGTCTAATATTTCATAATGTTACTATTACTGTACAGTGTTTCCATATGGGTCATTACTGTGTCTCACTTTATGGTTGATGGATAGATCTGCTTTTTTTTTTATCTTAAGACCTTGTTGTGACTTGAGAGCTTGGCAGTTCTGTGTCATGCCTTTTAAAAATGCTTCTTTCCTTTTTGAGCAGTGTCTCATAATTTGTTTTATCTGAGAGAAAGAATCTACTTCAGTCCCCAACCCCATGAAAAAAAGACTTAAGAGCACTCTTGGCAATGCTTTATAATGTCATTGATATAAAAATAGGTACAAAGATTAGGCTTGTTTTCAGGTCTTTTGTGACACCTCCATGCTGATCCCTTTAGAATATCAAAGTTTATGTCTTTTATATTCTAACAATATCATTTTTTCTTAACAAACCAGTACCGATCTTTCATATCTAGAGCAGTCCATTGCACATTGTTAAAATCAAGTTGAATTTCGAGATGTTATTTTGATTTAATATGCATTTCAGCCTATTACTTAAACTCCATCATTTTGATGAGAGACAGCCGGAGCATTATTAAAATGATAAGAAACAGAGAGCGAGGCTGAGGAATGTGGTGATGAGCAGAGACAGTACCTCTGCCAACACGAGCTGGAGACGTTCTTTTCAAACAATATGGAACAATGTGAATTCATGTTGGAGACTGCAGTGACAGTCGCAATCTCAAAGCCTGATCCCTACAAAATGAAACGGTCTCTGATTTGTTCTAAAACAAGCTTGATATTCAAGTTTCTATTTTGGGATCAATTATTGTTCCATAAGAGAAAATAACACAGGCTGTACAGTATTTGATATTCTTTCTCATGTTGCCTACACAGGACTTGGCCACGAGAGACTGGAACAGTTTCTATAGCAGCTATAACTGACCTCTCTGAAGGGTTGTAACAGAATTTCCATTCTTCCAATAGATGCTATAAACATGATAAATTAATTTAAATACTTTTCTTTGGTTGAAGTAGCAGGCTGAAATAAGACAGCCCTGTGTGGAATATTCATCCACAGTGCTCCTTTATTTGCATTATGATGTAAAAAGATTCCTCTCCAGTTCGCAGTGAGCGGGCTGTTTTCTGCACAATGGCAGTTCTAAATGTTTCCCATCAGATTTTTTTAAGATCTCATTTTTTGCACTTCCAACTGTGCTGATGATGACATGTAAAAACGGAATGACTTTCAGACATTGCTGGCTTTGTGTTTTTTGATCTATTCCCTTTGTCTTCTGAAAGAAGATTTTTTTGAACAGCTGCCTATCTGTGCCTCTGTACGACTCACAGACAGACCCGTCACGACTGGACAGTCCATTCTGCCTCTTTTCACTCAGCTTTATAATTAGCCCTTCATGAATAGGGGGCAAAACATGAAATCTCTGCCTCTCAGGAGTTTCACACTTTGCACATTTGAAAACTGGCTTAATTGGGGCCATGAGTGTGTTGCCATGAGATCTAATAGGAGGACATAAAGAAACAGCAGAAACAGACTTTTCAACATAAAAGCAAAAGGCGTTTGCTTTGAATCTCATACAAGAGTAGCTCACAAATGAACCTTTTGAAAACACTGCTCTTAATGTTTAAGCGAAGTCTGAAATGAACATGTTTTGTGTCCGTTGTCTTTCAAATTGAGTTTGTCGTATATTTTTTGAAGTGCATTTCAAAAGTCTGTAAAAAGAAACTGTCCTCAGACGATACAGAGCTCTTGTGTCTGACAGTGTTGTGCTTGTGCAAGTTTTATGTAAACAAGTAACATTTTATTATGCATTATTTGAATATGCACAGATCATAAGCTGTATCATTACATATGTAAAAGAGAAGTGCAGTTTCACTTCAGTCAGGGCATTGTACCACTGGAAGAATAGTGCTTGGGGAAAATGGTACCAATGACGTGAATGAAAGGCTGCAAACACAACCCACCATTGAAGAGCAGAGAATCAGTTACTGAAGCAGATTTTTTTTTTTTCCGGATGAATCATATATTACATAATGCTCTGCCTCTCTGGTCCTTATATATGGAATGTTAACTGAATGTGACTTAGAGTTGGTTTTGTTAAGTGCTTATTATACAATACAGATCATCGGTGTGACAGTGCTTGCTGCAGCCACTGAAATATTGCGATTTTGTAATTTGTTATGCACACATTAAAGTCAGTGGATTACAGTAGATGATAGGCAGTCATTTACTGCAGGTTGGCAGCTGGAAAAGGGGCAGCCTAGCAATGCTTATATATTATTAATTTTGAAATGGTTGCAGTCCATCGGCTATATCATCCTCCTCCTCCTCCTCCTCCTCCTCCTCCTCCTCCTCCCGCTGTGCATGTGCCCTCTGGGTCTGCAGGTGTTCTCAGCAGCAGTGTGCGGTACACCACAGAGGCACAACTCCGCCTCTTCCCATGTCCCCTCGATGTTGTCTTCCAGTCTGTCTGCACATAAAACAGTGATGCGTCTGAGGGAGTTAAACTACAATAATGCTGAAGTCATTTCTCCAGGAGGCCTAGAAATGAAGTACCTGACTGCACAATTTGCAACCATGTGCAAGAGTGCTTTCCTTTTTGTAAATTATGCTAGCTCATTCAGAGAAGTGAAGATATTTTTAAAAGCTCTTTTAGTTTGACTCACATTCTCTTGAAGCAGCATGTGACTGGTTTTGACTTTCATTGTGACTGGGAGGTTTCTATTTTTATTTAATTTTATTCATTTGCTATCAATGTGCACAGCAAGCTATCCAAAAAAAGTGAGACTGAAGTGTTGCAAAGCAGTAATTCCATTAAATTCTGTGTTTTGCACATCAAACATCCATCGCCTGTGGGCATGAATGATGGCTCTGAAAAGTTTTTAGGTTTTCCCCGAAATGTCAGCAGTGCTCTCACAGTGAGAACACTGGATTTTGATGGCAACCAAAAGTGATATCCATTTTCACAGTTGTTGTTGCCTGAATCCAGTAAAGGCTCAGGAGGTAGAGCAGGTCATCTACTAATCAGAAGGTCCAGTCCACATGTTGAAGTGCCCTTGGCCAAGATACTCAACCCCAAATTGCCCCTGATATTGACAAAGGAAAGTTACTTTACTTTACTTCAGGCACACTCGTAATATGTAACAATATGTAAAATATGTAACAAAAAAATCCCAATAAGGGAAAAAAAACCAGACTGGTTTAACCCACCAGTGTTTTCCTCAGGGCGTGGTTGGACAGCGAAGTAAACCAGAGTGGAGTGTTGTGATTCCTTATACAGACAGATCTCATCAGCATATCATATAATATATTACAAGTAGGCTACTGTATGTAGACCCTGATATTATCGGTGTGGGTGATACAGAAGCACTGAATGAGTAGAAAAAGTGCTGTGTGAATGGCTGAATATTGCTTGTAGTGTAAAGTGCTTTGAGTGGTCATCCAGAGTGCAGTCTATATGTCAACTACAACATTTTGCTTAAGTTAACTTTCAACAAATTTGGTGGTTCTTATATAAAAGTCAATATTTTTGTATTAGAAATTTCTTTCTTATGTCGACAGAAGTCTGCACTCTGTTTGCTTGAATTCTAGGTGACCCTGATGGAATCATGAAATATTAATTACACCAATCTCAGACTGAAACAACAAAGGCAGGGGCCAGTTGTATTGGGTGTGTGCATTGTTTGTTTGTTTGTTTGTGTGTGTGTGTGTGTGTGTGTGTGTGTGTGTGTCCTTCATTTATGGATAATGAAGCTTTGGTTTCAGACAAGGTAGAGACATCTGCTGAAAGTGCAGAGATTAAATGACAGTTTACTGTCATGAAAGTGCTGAAGTCACTGTAAACTACAGAATCAACATTAGAGGAGAAACTGCTGTTTGTTTTTCTTTTTTTAAACACACAAACAAATCACACTGAAGAAACGAAAATACACGCACACTTGATCTCATAAATAGTTCAGTTTTATTAGATTTTCACATTTTTTATTTTCATTTTCCATCATCTGTATGGTAATTGTCACTCTTATTGTAAGCCCATATGGGCTGGGCATCGTTTCATTTAGGACAATTTAATAAATTAAAACATGAATCATGACAAAATATATATTTATAGTCATGGTCTTATCCATTCAACGTCTTGTTTTATTGTCTCTCTTCTTCTCTCATGTCTGCCTTCAAAACAGTGAATAGTCTGCTATAGAGCTTCTTTCAATTACAACCCAAGAGATAGGCCAAAGCGTTATACTTCCACCACGTACAATGAAAACTTAAAAGTAACCTTCATTTTACAGAACCACAGCTTGAAAATAAATTTGAATAACTGATTTCCATCTAGAGTGATGTACAGCTGAGGGAGAATGTGCAAAATGAAAAAAAACTTGAGTGATTGGAATTGCCTTTTAATCTGAAAATCCACCCAGTAACAAATATGCACATAGGCTACATTGCAGTTACCACAGTGGCTAAAACTGAGCATTGAGAAACCATATAGAACTTTTGTTCTATATGGTTTCTTAATGCTCTAAATGTGATACAATTATCATTTTCAAAAACACCTACTTTTACTTTAAAAACATACGTTTTCAGGCCACTAACTTCTTAACACCTGTTAGAGACTCAGAAACTCAGAAAAAAGCTTTGTAAATTGGAACTGCAGTAAAACGACAATGACTGTGGGAATAAAGTGCTGTTTCTCAGGTTTACCTTCTTGGTGTTTGCAGACACATCTGGTGAACCATATAAAAATTGCATGCCTTTTTAAGCATACCCCCCTAGGCTAAAAATGGGTATGACTCCAGTATGAGGCCAAATGCCTCAAAACAGCCTTAAAGCTGTCAACACTTTAAACCTCATTGTTTTTTTTTATCCTTTTCTTGGTGTCAAAACAATGAAAACATATGACATATGTCCTAATGCTTAGGCAATATGGTGTGATATCAGAAGTTAAATGTCGTCCTCCTGGTGCAGGCTAGAGTGGTAAACAGGTGCAGTCATCACTGCTAAAGTTCAACCTCCTCCAGGTAGAGCTCTGTATAATAGCAGAGCAGATCCTGCCAGAGATTACATCTGACACTACTATTTGATATAGGCAAACAGGGCAGATGTGCAGTCTCTCAGTTTGGGATGACTGGATCCTGAACTCTGTTGCATCACCAGTTTGTGATTAAGGCGAATAAGATGGGTTCATTTCAATATTAAAATTCCTTGCTAGAGAAGCTGTCAATTGTTCCCTGGAATCATCATAGACTGTCAAGCACAACCTGGCAGTATCAAGCTGACACTGCCTCTGTTTATGCAAGCTTGGTTACAGTATACTTGCATCAGTATAGTCAGGTGACAAGATTTATCTCATGAGTAGCCTCTATTTCTTAAGTCATGGGTGCAGACGGGTGGTCTACTGTATAAACCTGTAACCATCAGCAGGCTGGACCCTGTTGTCTTGTGCCCTTGGCTAGCTACCTAACAAGAGCTAGTGCAGAAGCAGATGGACCTGCAATGCTGCTCTGCACCACAAAGCATCTGCTCAAGTGCATGTGGACTGTAGCGTGTGTGTGTGTGTGTGTGTGTGTGTGTGGGTGTGTGTGTGTGTGTGTGTGTGGGTGTGTGTGTGTGTGTGTGTGTGGGTGTGTGTGTGTGTGTGTGTGTGTGTGTGTGTGTCTTACTACCCCAGGACTCACCTCTGGCTCCTACCATAACAGACGGCTCTGGGTCATTATGGCAGGTCCACGAATGACGAGTAACACCTTGATGGATTACAGTTGGTGGGAACGCTCGTGTGTGTTTGTGTGTGTGTATGTATGTACATGTCTGTGTGAATTAGGCCACCACCACTCCCTCCTGACCTTCCCCAGTTTTCTCTTCACCTCCTCTCTCTTTCTGTCTAGACCTCCTTCTCAGCAGCAGCTCCCTGCAAAGGTTATTATCACAGCGAGAGGAGCTACAACTCCTTTAAAATCAGGAACACACACAGAACACACATGTGAACAAATGTGTAGAACAGATGACTGGAAAATATTAAACATGTTTTCCTATCTTAGCAGATTTATGTCAGCCTTTTTTTTAAATGAAAGAACAGAGAAAATAAATTAAAAAGATACTCATAGTGTTATTTACTTTTACTATTACGGAACTGTGTACCTGGCAAAAACCATAGTGTTTTGTCATAAACCGTGGGAGCTATACTGCAGTCTGCTGTTATCTTTTCAGTTTATTTTTGTTGTCTTCATTGACAAGCAGTGTGTACAAGTGCTGTGTGGGTGAATGTAATTTTCACACTTCTGATCTAAATCTGCCTTTCTTTCCAAGTGTTGGTGGAAATGTGTGTGGGTCATGGGCCACTGCTGTCCGGCTTGTGAGCTGAACTAAGATCAATCTGTGAGCAGACACTGGATTACATCATTACATACACAGCATTTTCCCGACATTGTAATTTACTTAGCAATATCTGAAGAGCACTAGATTAAAAGCAATAGTAATGAAGACCTCCACTGCATTGCATAACATGTCATATAGGGTCTCTCAAGATTTTATATTGAGTCTTTTTTTCCCATCTATTTTATTTTATTTATTTATTTATTTATTTGGATCCCCATTAGCTTCTACCAATTATCAGCTACTCTTTCTGGGGTCTACTCAAGCAAACGTTACATCATAATGAAAAACAATAATGGAAATTAAAATCAAAGTCAAAAGGGAGCAAGAAAATAACGACAGAAACAATAAAACTACTGATAATGATGAACGCCCAGGCTACATCTAAACAGTCAGTAAAACATGATACAGCTCAAAAACAACAGAAGTACCACTAAAACAGCATATACAGTGACTGACGAAAAAAATAGAATAAAATGAGTTTATAAAAATGAAATAAAACTCTATATGCTCTGTTACATTACCACAAACACCCAAAAAACACAACCAGTCTTGTCACTATATGCTGAAGACACTCAGAATCTAATAACAGCAACAAACCATTTCATTTACATACATTTATATATCAGGTCCCTTGATAGAGACCTGATACTTTTTGATATTCAAACCATTTCAGGTGTCAACAATGAAGCTTCAAATTCAGCAAATTTTCCTTTTATTCTATCTTTACTATTCTGTCTCTACTGCATTATCTGTGATTGAGCAGTAGCAGTTGTTGCATATTTTTGAGGAGAAATAGCTGAAGATAAAAGCAGCTTTTTTTCACGAGTAGTTGGGGTAATATTGAGTAGAGTAGTGTCTGCAGTTTCCCTCACAAGCTGCAACACAGCTCCAACAGCCTCCACCAGCTGGGGGCCACTCAGAGGAGCATTTTAACTTGATTTTGGTGATTGGACAGTAATACGGCCCAGTTTAGTGGTCTTGTGGTGAATTCATTGAACTGAACTTGTAAAAGTGATTGTGATTTAAAAAATAGGATTTCAAGAAGTGAAATCCTATTTTTTTTATCTAGGTAGTTCAGCCAGGTAGTTCAGAAAGCTGCAGTGAGGGTTTTAAGGCTTCCTGTTAACGAGAGAGTTGCTGTTTGTTTAAAAAGTGTTAAATGGCTGAAAGAAAGCCCTTTACCTATCCCACACCGCAGGAGCCCTGAGATCCTGCAGTATGTTTCTCCCATTATATTGGGCTTTCCAATAGTCAACTTAGAATGCACTTACACTTGTACTCATCTGCCTCTGACTGTGCCAAGCCTAACCTGCTCGTGTAAATCTTCTGAAGCCTCTGTAGGTGTTTATTGACTTTTTTAAAAAGTAATTGGTATTTTACCCCATTTTTTTCTTCTCTTGTGTTTGTTTCCTTTGAAGAATGAAAAGGAACATTTTGTGAGAGATAGTCAGAGATGGCAGGACATCATGTCATCATGTTTATGTCGTGTTAAGAGAGAAAAGGGAAACCAGGAGCCTGTGTGGTGAGAAAGACACTGTTGTTATTCATGTTACCTGGTTAAGTGCAGTCGGGCAGATTGGATGATAATCATGAGCAGGATTGAGCAGAAAGCTCAGCAGAGTCGAATGGGCCATCTTGAAACTGCATTCTGTGATGTATATTGAGAGCTGAGGAAGTGTATAGAAGAATGCACCACGGGAAGTGTTACTCTTGTCATTTATATTTATGACAACAGCAGTAGCCTAATGCATGGCTAAATCAGGCACCAGGGGCAGACTGGCCAACTGGAACAGTGGGTGGTTGCCTACTGGGCTGGTCAGCACTGATATGAAAAGTAAAAAAACTATTCAATTCTGTTTTGTATTTCTGCTGTTGGCTGGCTGGCTGGCTGGCTCCATAACAGGTGTGTGTGTATGTGTGTATGTGTGTGTGTGTGTGTATATGCGCATATGGGGTCGTATTTGTCACATCCCGTCTCGCTTCTTCCTTCATCATTTTTACTTTGGTAGATTCTGTTCTTCACACTGAATGCTGAGCTGACAGTGTTCTGTATAAATTTGTGAAAATGTGAACCTAACAAGTGAGCAGCATGCTGCCTTCAAGGCTCTCGTTGAAGATTCACACTTTTGAGTCGAGCGCACATATACGGTTTGCAAAAAAAGTTGGCAAATATTCAGGGATTTAAGAATTGAAATTAAAACATGTCACTATGTTTCTGTAAAACTTTTCTTAAAAAACAAAACAAAAACAAAAGCAAGAGATGTGATCTTGTGACATGCAGCTGCACTGTATTTTGGTTTACTGAGAATTATTTCCATGTAGCCAGCACCTTTATCTAAATATGCATTTTAGCATAAATTACTTCAGTTTCAGCAATTTATTTTATTTTTTAGAAGGAATTATCTTTGGGTTGCACCTGCCCTGGTATTAGGAGACGGGATGGGCTGGGGCTAGCTGGTTAGCATACTAACTTCATTAGATATCTTTGCAACACAATTCATAGAGGTCTTTCATATAACATCACATCTGTTATTTTTTTCACATTCTGTTGATTATCTGTGTTATTTTTTAAATAAAATACTTCCTATTGTCCCTTTGAACTCACCTTATCCATTCTTATCCAACACTCAGTTGGTATTTCTTTCTGTTTGTATTTGCTCTTATAGCAACCCAGGTTCACTCCCTAGCTGTGGCCCTTCTTTGTTGTTTCTGTGTGTAGTCGTATTTTAGCAAATCCATTGTTGTTTTCAAAATACAGAGAACAGGGAAGGGAATTTGAGAGGTGGATTATTCTGCAGGAGAGGTTTGAGAAGTTTCCTCTGATGCTTTCCTAACTATAGTAAACTTGCCAACACTGGAAAACATTGTAAATAATAAGTTGACCACAGCTGCCGTTCTTTGTGTAAGCCTTTCAAGCTTACACAAAGAATTGATTTTGGAGTGGACAACACTTTCACCAAGTCTGAGCATAATTTGTTGATTTTCTGAAAAAGTTGTTTTTGTTAAATTTGAATATTGACATTAGAATTTTAAGAAGTTGGAATGCAATTCAGGAAGTCTTCAGCTGTAAATCCATAAGTCTTTTTTATTTTTTTAACAGTGCTAGGATGGTAGGCTACAGTACGTTCATTTCTGTGAGAGCAGTATCCTAATGTTGCCTGAGGCCTGAATGTTAACACACAAGAGAGTACTGTTTCAGCTTCTTGGATTATAAAGCTGCGTTATAGCTGATATATAAAGGTGGTGAAGATCCCATGGGTGCTGTATGGTGCCGTAGCCAGAGGCCCCAGGCTTGTCATTCCTTTGCTGTGCACATTTACCCTGAAATTCACTAGAAAGAGAGAGAGAGAGAGAGAGAGATTAATTTTTGTCAAGGGAGGTTTAGAGAGCAGATTCTAGTTTAGTCTGTATTATTAGATATGAAATAAGGCTATTATCCCACGAAATGAAGCTCCTGTAGTTTCCCTTCATCACCTAATAAGCAATGAGTCATTCAGGCTTTTTATGTTGGCTTGTTATTGACTTTTGTAGCTTGTGGCATTTCTATCTCCCTTAATTATTTACTCTGCCCTTTAGCCTTCCTTCATTGCCTCTGTTTCTGACTATAAACTGGATAGATAAAAACATGCGTTTATGATGATGAAGAAGGTGATGAGCACAAAAAAGGAAAACCATGGAGATGACAAGGATGCAGAGAAAAAAGAAATATGACTTGGGGAGAAAAAATGTAGGAAAAACAAAGATAAGAATGTGTCACAAGGGAGGAATGAAATGGGAAATCTGCAACAACTGACTGCAATTACTGTGCCTTCTTGTCCATGGCCTCCTAATTAAGAGAACAGAGGGAGAATGCAGATTAGAGGGGAGGGCCTGCAGATAGGCCTGTGGCTCTCCAGTCCTCAGAGAGAACCTAATCCAGGGAATCGCTCTGTTCATACAAAACAATGAGGGGGTCTACATTATTCATCTCGGGGAGTGAGTCACAGAGAAGCAGTGAGAGAAATGGATGGAGTGAAACAGGAGCAGAGGTGGAGATGATGTGGAGGCAGCTGGACTGCTTTTGAAAAGAACCATTTAGATTCCTGTGTGTCCCCGTTTGTATGTTTACCTATTTTACCTACTTAGTCACGGGTTAAATCCTTCTCAGCATCTCCAATCACATGCAGTTTACCAAAATGCGATTGTTAGTTGGTCTGTACTTTATTTAGACTCCAAGTAAATAGAACTGAGTGATAGGATCTGTTAGGAAATGCATGCAAATTCTGATGTACAAATTATTAAGTGAGAAAATTAAATGCTTGTATATTTGGCTGCTTGTTTGACAGCAGGGATTTCACAATACACTGGTAAATTCCAGTGAATGTTGGAAGATAAACATGTTTATCACCAACTGAAATTACGGTGCTGAAAAGTGCAGCTTTGTTTTGTTTGTTAAATGATTTCATGACTCAGAGAGGTCTGACAAGAGTCAAGCATTACTACTCTACACAGATGTAGTTAGTTTCTCTCTTTTCTTTTTTTTTTTTACTCCGCCACATAGGTTTTGTGTGAGGTGTTGTTTGACAGTGTGTTTGTGAGTTCCACAGGAAAAAAAATTAAAAAAAAGTGGAGAAAACTCAAACTTTCAAGGTAACAAACCTGGATGAAATATCAAAGCAGTGAAGGGTACCTCCGTTAACTTAATCCAAGCTGGGGTAACCTATTTTTTTTTCTTCTTGCCACTATTACAGCCGACAAATCAGGACCGGTGATCCCTTATATGGCATCAATGGTAACTACTAATGCAATAAGATTATGGGGACTAGATAAAGTGGAGATAATTTAAACTCTAATATACAGCTGAAATGTTATTGAAATCACAATATGGCCAAGTGCAATATCCAAATCACAATAGCTACATTTGTTTTGATAAAAGTAACAGACTATAAATGAAGCACTGTGGTTCTACAGAGACGCCCCGGCCTACAAATCATATTCTCCAGATGTAAGGGAACACGATTGTTTGGTACATGACCCCACAAAAATCACCTCATCATCATTTTTATATATTTATTTTCAGTGAAAACAAAATTAAAAATAACCATTCCAACTAAAATCCTGACTCATATCACAACTGCAATGTCTGCCAAAATAATCGCAATATGATTTATTTTTCTGGCAAGAAACCTTTTCAGCTCTTGTTATCAAGCCTTCGCTGTGGATGATTCTGAGAAAAATGTTTTCCAAATTGTCTCCTTCCAGTCCAACTTTTACTGTCTCCATAAATCAGGATGCCTGCCATCGTGCTAAATTTGATGTAAACTCATTTAATCATTTTCAGTTTCCATATAAACACATTGTACAGCTTCGGTGCGGTCCTGCTCTCTGACTGCTTTCTAGGCTGTGTAGCTTTTGCTGTTTTGTGGTTAGCGTGTTTTTTTTGTTTGTTTTTGGGGTTTTTTGTAAATTGGCCACATCTATCACTGATCCTGTCTGTCCAACAAGCAGTCATCTCAGTGGGATCTTTACTTTATCTATCATTATTACTAACGGGAAGTAATTCAGGATACCACATGTCAGAATGTCTGAATGTCTTTATGTTTACAAAATTTAATTAAAAAATAAACTTGTGCATGAAAGAGGCAATTTCACACCGCTGTTTTTAATTTATGCGGACAGGCCTCAGACTCATTTGGTGTGTGGAGCGGCGCGTGCATATTCTGAAAGTCTTAATTTGTCATCCATCACTTCTTGAAATGCATCCCGTAATTTGGCAGATGAAAGACAACAACTTTAGTGAAGAGCGTTTGCATGGACTGCCATAGACTCATAGAGCTGCTTGGCGCTCACAAGGAAGCGCTCATTCGATCTATCAGACCGTACATCCTTGCACTTCTGCCAAGAATTCATCTTGTTACCCCGTAGGTTTTCACCTTGAACATTACAGCTGCAGCTAAACCAATCCTCCGCTGCAAGGTCTCTCTGTGCTTGAACTCTCTAATAGAACTGAATTGCAAGAGGAGCGATGACCCTCGGGGGGCCAAGTCAAAGCAATTCTTTTGCAAGAAGATTAAGGAGACGTTGTGCGCGTGTGTGTGTGTGTGTGTGTGTGTGTGTGTGTGTGTGTGTGTGTGTGTGTGTGTGTGTGTGTGTGGTAGAGAGGCATTGTGCGATCATCTCCAGTAGAGGAGATGGATAATGTACAGGTGCTGAAAGCTGAGGTCAGACCTGTGGTCAGACGGATGAGGTGTGGTTCACATCGTGATTGGCTTTCCCAACCATGGAGCACTGGGACATTTGCATCACCAACTGACCCATAGTAGATGCAATTGCTTCCTCTTTTATCAGGTAATATATTATAATAGCAGAACAATCAGAGGCAGAGATAGTAGATAAAAATACCTTCCACATCAAATGTTTTCCTGTTAATCCTGACTGATGTCTAGTTACCACTGGATATTGAATATTACATGCTTTCACCATAGACACAAGCACTGTCATGGAGCTGCGTGCAATTTTAGTTTAGGTGACTTTCTCTTCTAAATCTGTAGCACATGTCTATTCAGGATACAGCCTCATGTAGGAATGTTATTATGGGGTTTTTGCTGACAATTTCATTGTGTGATTCGGTTTTGAATGAAATGAACAAACTCAAAGTCAGAAGCTATTACAGTGTGAATGAGCTGGAAACAAACAGAAATGAAAGTTGCCTTATGCACCATGCTGCTTAATATACCTAAGCATAATGGGGCTGTCTGGGAAGCAGTTACACTTTGGCTGAGTCATTTGTGGGCTTGTCTTAAAAAATAAAAAATAAAAAATCCTGTTCCCACTAGGAAAAAAAAAAAAAAAAATTCCCTTGCTCATTAAGGAAATGTTTGTAGTTTTACCTCTGTAGATCCAAGTCTCAGGTCCTTGCTGTTCGTGTGGCAGCATGAAATATTTGAAGTGTGGCTTGGGACGTAACAGCTTTTGGCAAAGCACCATATTGATGGAAAGTTTGAGGCGATGAAGAAAAAACCCCAATAGAAAACAGAGAACACATTGCTGTTTGTGAGATAATCCAAACACCATACATACACACACACTCGCATGCAAACAAATACAAATTATGTTTATCTGACTGAACATACAAGCAGCAGAGAAAACAGCCAGTTCCGATATGACCACATTACACAGCATAGGTATAGAAGTGGGCCTATAGATCATGAGACCACAGAGAACCCTCTGGGGAAGGAAATCCCTCCTTAACAGCCAGCCTCGCTCAGCTCACGTATTAACCATCCTGCAGGAGTGCACAAAGAAAACCATCATCAGAACTGCAGTTTCACTCAGACATCTGCTCATACATAAATCCACGCACCGGCCAGCAGACACATGGTCAAGGTTGGGCTTTAATGCAAAGGAGGAGCTGGAAGGTGGCTTTATGAGTGCTTTCTTTCTGAAGCGTAATGTGTCCTTTGAAGTGTGTTTTGTGCATGTTGTCTTGGCAGCCTCAGCAGGTAATCATTACGCCAGTATACACATGCTTCATTGGGAATGCAGAAGGCATTACTCAGATGTTAATCTAACCAAAAGCAGAGGGAGAAAAAACAGACTAGGTTAAAAACCCATAGGTGATCATTTGTCACTTTCCTTTCTTGCCAGCAAGTCATTATAAATGCTGTATCTACCTGCAGCATTGAATAAATATTCAGCCACAGAGTGGTCAGCCACTTATCATGCTGGCGTGTTGCAAAGTTATGCATTTAACAAAAAAAGATTGAGCGGTTGTATTAAATAGATGAGAAATCAAAATTCACTGAAGTGTTCCCACTGTTGTTTAGAACTATCACTTTAACACATTGTCCACAATACACAGAGCTTTGTGCCAAAGTTTTGCCTTATTTTATGTTTCTGCTGACAGAGAGAAAGAGGGATGGGGAGCAAGAGGCTCCAGGCCAAGGTGTGTTGTGCTGCGTGTGTGTGTGTGTGTTGATGGTGGTACAGTATACTGCTGAGTATGTTGCTGGGTATCCTTTTTCCTGTGTACCATGCATTTTGTTGCCAAGACTCCGGTTTTGATAGGAATGTCAGGGCAAATTATGCATGCATTCCTTTTCTATTAAGAGAAGAAAACTTGTTCTCTTTTTATCTCCTGTCTCAGTCCTTCTGTCCCGTACACACACGCATGTACACACACTTACTGTAAGAGTGTGTGTGTGGGCATGTTTTACTAATGGAGCCTACTCTGGTTTGACACAGAGCATATTTGACTTGGAAAGAGAAAAAAAAATGGATCGGAGGGACAAGCTTGGCTCATTGATCTTCTATAGTTTACGACACAGCCGAGTGCCATTTGTTTTCATGCAAAGGTTAGATAGTGCACAACAGAGGTGGATGAGGAATCAGAATCCCATTATAGATCCTCCTCTTGTTGAAACTGTTTTCGTGTTTGTGTTTCATAGGCCAATATTGATTTGGCACCCAAAGCTGGAGAACACATCTTGAAACAAAATTCACCTATGCAAAGGTTTATTCCAAAATGACACAACATTTAGAAACACAAAAGACCTTATCTTATTGATTACTTCACATTTTACAACATATTGTCAGAGTGGAGATGAACTGTAAGAGCCTGTGGCCGTCACCGAGGAAATGCACAAAATGCACGAGGCTGAGATGCTGCTGTTGCTGTGGCCGAGAAGCAGCTCTGCTAACTGGGACCATAATGACTGAGGTGCTGCTGAAAGTTCGTGCTCCATTTTCCTTCTGCTGCTGTGAGGTTTGCTGTTGACCTTTACACTGGCACAGTACTTGAAATCAAATTCTGCACATTCTCACCGGCAGAATGTTGAGTTTGTGACCAAAATGAAGTGAAACATGCGGCTTTGATGCAGCAGTGTGTATGCTGGCACTGGCAGGCCAAGGCTGTTGAAGTTTCTGCACAGCCTCATTGCTTATTGTCTCAGCTTATACACCACTGGCTGCAGTACTGGTTGAGGATTGTGTGCGAGTGTGTGTGTGTGTGTGTGTGTGTGTGTGTGTGTGTGTGTGTGTTAGAGGATATATTTGGGGTTTTAAGCACCAGTTACGTCTCAGTGTAGTTTTACATCTCTTTTCTAAGGCTTCTCTCTGGAGCTCTGGCAACAACAGGTCAGTGAGCCGCCAGCTGTTTTCTGAGTGATCAAATAAAAACATTGCAAATTTCAGGTAAACACTCCAAAGAAACGAAATCTTTCATGGGTCCAGGTTGGGCCAGGCTTGGGGCATGGCTGAGGGTGGTTGACTGCTTTGTTGTGACATCACAAAGTTACAAAAGTCCTGGCGGCTCGTTTTAAAGCTAAGTTTCTAAATAAAGGCTGTGTCCATTTCTCTGTGGACTTAGCACTTTGATACTTTCACAGGTTTAATATAGAACCTAGACCTGCTTTATAATCTTACTTATATAATATGGGACCTTTACCATGTTAGTCCTTCTCTTCATTTTTGTCTCCTCCTTCTGTGACTTCTATCTGTGGACATTATTAGATGGACAGACTATGAGTCCAGTGCCAAGTGAAAGACCATATTTATTACACATATTGTCAGCCTCATTTTGTGTTCAAAGATGAACCAAAAAAAGAAAAGAAAAAATGCAGTGTCTCTGCAGCCTAACACTAGGATTTTACTCCATTTCCTACGGTTATAGTTACTAGAAGTGAAGTGTTGTTACTAATAATTAGCAAGTTAGCACGTCTGAAATTGTGATTCTCATCACTGTGTCTGTTTCTTTCCGAATGCAAAGACGTAGCCACTGTTTGCTTATGTGTTGTGCTTACACACAATCCCATATCTCCTTTGTACACTTCTCAAACAGGCATAACGGCTTGTTTTCAGCATATGTGATATGGAGCTTATTCAAAAACTAGTTGTACATGACATGCCAGTCCTCGCTGACCTTGATGGTCAGTTTGCCATTGTGGACCCTGACATGCAATGCATACCGGTACTGAAGGTGTAGACACAATAGCTGAGCCACTGTGAGAAATACAACACCAATTTATCTTTCAGTGTGGATGTGTGTCAGGTTTACACTACCTAAGACATTTAATACTGACACAAAGAAGAGGAAGACAAGAGCATTATTTCTTACTCGCGAGGAGAACGGACAGAGATATGCTCAGTTACAATCTCCAACCCGCTCTGAAGCATATTCCGCCGAACCCTTTCTTTTTATTATCTTTGGGCGTTCCCTAGTTACATGAATGTTGCTGCTCTAAAGGGCATGGGTCACACAGCGGCAACATGATGTGCACTTAAAAACATTAGCATAACGGTGCATCAACTTTGCAACGTGTGAGGTGAAACCAGCCTAGACTGGGTTCACCTTGGGTGCTCTTCCCATTTTCTCCGAAATAGCTCATACTCTAGCTGACCTATCAGCCTGCAGACACTCAGCTGTGGTTTCCTGTAAGATAGCTCAAACACAAAGCAGACTACACACACACCGTTAGTATGAAGTAGTTAATACATAATGGTAGACAATATGGGATAACTTATGTACAATTATTCTATCAATGTGGAAATGTTTTTATTCTTTATTATCATACTCCAGTGTTTTAGTATGACACTTATATGGAGTTCCATGGTAGTCTACTTGCGAGAGACAGTAGTCAAAACTGAAACAGCACAGGCTGAAATATCTACACCGTTAATTTCTTTCAAACTCAAAGCATCTGATTTGAAGCTGTCTATTATTGCTATTATGGTATTCTCTGAGGCCAAGCCAAGACAGCCCTGATGACATCACTTTAACACTACCATGGTTTTTTTTTCACAAAGCTCCCTCTGAGCTACAAAAGACATTACACAACTGTTTGCCGAGGAGTAGCACTAACCACGATGAGTATGCTGATTTTAATGTGTAAAATTAGTGGATTTGCCCTTTAAATGAATAACACAGTCTACTAAAAAACACCCTGACATGAACATACTGTATATTCTTCTGTAAAGAACATTTCAAATTTGAATCCATATGCTACAGAAGTGTCTGGATGACAATATTATTACAGAGAGAAAATTATGAAATCTAAACAGTGAAGACAAATCCAGGTAATACTGATGAAATCCAGTTCATGATGCGGTGTTACAAAATTCTGTGCAGCTATTTTCACTGTAACAATGTATGGTTACATCTGCTATATTAAACAAGACTCTCAAAGGTAGAGGCAAGAGCCTTAGTGATGTTACTGTAAGATGTTACGCTGTTTTTTCGCAAAGGACCTACTGAATAAAACCAGCATCACTTGAAATAAACAGTAATAAATTCTGCAGCCTGTATTTCATAAATACATAGATCAGTGGCTATGAAACACACAGTACATCCTGGCTGTTGTTTACCTGAAGCAGACTGTAAAGCAAATCATTGTAACCAGTTATTATGCAATATTCTCCTACTGTAACACATGTATGATTTTTAACAGAGCATGAAACTGCAATGTCTATTTTATGAGATCATTATAGTTATTTGCTACCCAATTACCCCAGAAAGGAAGTATTTTGGGCCAGTCCTTGAAGATTTTGTGGACAATATTAAATCATATCCTGACTGTTATGACGGTAATTTAAGGCCACCAAACTGTGTAGTACTAGCTGCTTTTATTATAAAAGTACAAACTCAGTCATTCACACTCCGAATCAACAGAAACAGGTCTCTGTGCCATATGATTCTCATTTCACAGACTGGAACCTTGGTTCTTTCTGAACATTTATGATAAGAACAGTACAGTACACACAGTTTTAAGAGTGTTTTTGTGCTTTTTAGTGCTTTTTACATACACATCTTATAATCAGAGTCGTGCATCTACATTTCTCTCTGCTGCTCTGCGTTCTTCTTCTTCCTCTTCTTCTTCTTTTGATCGGCGGGGCCGTGCAGAGACGCTCTGCCAGAGTCATTATGACTAATGGGATGTGGAAAAAAGTCAGGGCACCTCTTAATGTGTATTAATGAAATAGATCTACAGTGGCTGCCCTTTGATGCAGACCTTGTGTCAAAAAATTACAAAAGGCCAAGTCACGTATTGCTAACACATTTAAGAGATATTTGCAGGTTTGAATTCAGCCCTTAAGCGAGCCCCAGCATCAGCGTAACTCACGATGCAGTGTGATTGCCCCATCATGAAGAAGCAGAGACATGATTTCTACTTACATTACATTAGTCTCTGGTGTATTTCAATAAAAAAAAGCTTCCTGAGGCGGTCCTGGTGATCACCTTCTTGGGTTGAACTACAGAGTTGAATAATAGATCATGTTCTGCTTTCCCCTCACAGAAGTTAATCCTCCCTTCTGCCATCGTTGTCTCATCATTTATCTGTCACAGACTGCAAAACTTATAGACCTGTAGAAGATACCAATTATGACTTGTGTATTTCTACTCACCCTATTATGCATATTCTCTCGGGCCCTCTGCTTCATTACTGCAGTGTTTGCAGCCGATGCAATGAAAAGTTGGCCATGGATACTCTATTTCTGTCATCATTTCTGCATTATATACACTAATAATGAGGTCGTACAAAGGGGGAATGTGCTGTATACACCACCAGAGAACCAGATTCAATAATAAAGGTCTTTGGCCTCTGAGCTCACTGTGTGCCATCTTCTGTTTATTTGGCAATCAGCTGTCTTCAAATGGGATGGATTGAGAGGTTTTTAATGCTAAAAGCTAACAATGAACCACATGTTTTTACACAGCTATTGTTGTGTTTACTTACAGTATATTTGCACCCATTTTATTCTCCATATACATGTTGCCAGCAGGAAAGATTATCAGTAGTTTTACTAGCATCTCCTGTCATGTATATGCTGATGATGTCCAGCTGTATTTCTCAATTAAACCTGATGCGTTTCATTAACATTCTGTCCTGAACAACTGATAAATGCAGTTAAGAACTGCATGAGTTTGATGCAGATACAACCAAAGAAATAAACTACATTCAGCGATCAGGTAGAAACTCAGTGCCTCAACCTCATCTTCTCAGTCTAGTCTGTGTAATCCTGGTGTGATTTTTGACCAAAGTTTTGATGCTTAGGATTTCACCATCTTTCCACCGCTTAAGAAACCAAACCAAACTCAGGTCTGTGTCAAGAAAGAAATGAAATGGAGATGCTAATACATGCTTCTATATCATCACAATTGGATTACTATAATTCTCTTTTTACCTGTGTTCATAAATCCTCCTTACACTGTTTACAAACCATTAACACAATCAACAGATGGTCACTTTTTACACATGTTAACCTCTCTGTGCTGGCTTCCTGTTGGGATACATTTAAAAAATTTGGTGCTTACTTATATAGAACCTGCATGGCTAGGCTCCACAGTATATTATAGCCATCCTGTAGCACCACACCGTGAGCCAAGCTCTTACGTCTTCTAACAATTGTTTTGTAAGTGTACTTTGGACACATTTTAAGGCCTAGGGACTCACACAGCAGTCCGTAAGCTTAAAGTGTTTGGACTCTTAAAAAGCTGCTAAAAAACCATCTGTTCAGACAGGCAGGTAACAAGCAGTATTTCGTGTTTTAACTTGGGTCTTATATCTGCTCCCCTTGTATATTTTATCTGATGTTCTTATCTTTGTTTTATTTATTTTCTTCTATCTGATTCTGTCTCTTTCATAGTAAAGCATTTTGTGACTACAGTGTCAGAGAAAGGTGCTGTAGAAATAATCTTTGCTTTGCTTACGGTTTATATAATGTACACCGCAGCAGAATGTAGGTCCATCCCTGCTGTCTAAACTGTAACACCACCCAACTGAGAGCATCCCACCAGCATGATAATAACCCCTCTGTTTTCCAGTTCTTGGTTTGTTTGTGTTTGTGTGTGTGTGTGTGTGTGTGTGTGTGTGTGTGTGTGTGTGTGTGTGTGTGTGTGCGTGTGTGTGTGTGTGTGGTGTATGCGTGCATGTGTTTGCCAGTGTGGGGTAGAGCAAGGGATCACTGGCCTTGTGTTAGGAACTGGTTAAAGCTGCTGTGTCTCTGGCCTCTCCTTCCCCATCTCTGCCATGCAAGGAAGATTTCTACCTATTACACGCACACACACACACACACATAGACACAAACACCCACACACAATCTCTCAGACTTTTGAGAATTTCTAACTATAGACATAGCTAAAAGCCACGTGGGAGCCATTCCTGTATAAATGTGTATGCAAAGCAGCGCCTCTTCTCCTCTTCAGAGCTCAGCAGTCCCTTTTTAAGTGTTCTTAATGCATATGCTCTTTCATAAACTGTGCAATCTCCAAGATAGCTAAAAACCTCCAGATGCTTTGAGGAAATGGTAACAGGCAGGCACCGATTATTAAGGGCCAAGTCGGGAAAAGCTCTGCAAGCATCCTTCTCTGAAAACATTTTAGTGCTCCTTAACTAATACACAAAAATTAGCACCTCCATGCACTCCCTCATATCACTGTCCTCTTTGTAGTTCCCTTTCAGCTGCGCTTACATCTGCACTTCCATTTCCTCCAATCGAGCTTTGAAGCCTACATGTCACAGTAGGCTGCAGCTGCTGTAAAACTGGTGTTTTGCATCTGATCTCATGCTTAAAATCTGCTGATCCTGGAAATCAGGCTTAACCACATCACCGCCTTACGCTGGTTCAATCAGGCTGCCAGTGCTCAGTGCAGGATTACTCATTGTATTTGCACCAGAACAATTACATTACGTTCAGAGATAAGTGTGTGCAGTGCTAACATCATATGTAATCACTCTGCATCCATGTCATATATTCTATTCTTACCATGTGCTGCACTTGTATCCATGCGCAGAGTTTGAGCACTAGAATTAAAGACTTCGTTATGTGCCTGACTCTGAATTATTACCAAATTCCCCCCGAGACAAAACAAAAATAGGAATGCACCGTGCAACGACTGACAATGACTCACATTAGTATTAATGTATTTTCTGAACCAAATAAAATGCTAAATGCGCTCCCTAAATTGTTACTCTGCAGTTCATTAAGCACATCTTCGAATGAGCATTAGATCATGGCCTATTAAGCCAGTGCTTGATTGGCAAGTGGTGAAATTAGAAGGCTCATTCTGCATTCACATTTCTTGTTGAATTGGAAGGCACACACATTCTAAACGTGTGTCCTTGCTTAGGTTGAAAGTGGATGTAATTACCCACTGAGCTACAGCCTCATGGCAGTCATGGCAGTCTAGACAAGAGGTGATTACGTCTGGTTACACTATGCACAGCTGAGCTTCACCCTGTTTATGGTCAGCAGAGTGTTTGCACTCTTGGATCTACTTTTTTTCTCAACCTTTTTGTCCACTTCATTCTGTTGTAAAAGAATGAGCAGAATGAGCAGAATAGACTTGAATACAAAGTTTCATGTGAATAATGTTTCCAAAGCAATCGTGGCTACAATGTGAAAAAACTTTTTCAAACTACAAATAAATCACTTCAAAAAATTAATAAGAGGAGGTGTTTTTATGAGGTTTAAGAGGTTTCTGACAGATTTCACTGCTCAACACTTAACGGCACATTGAAGTTATGTAATTTTCCACACTAAATCATAATTAACTACAGAAAGTCTTATCCACTGGAGAGTTCATGGTCCAAAGTAAATCTGCTTGGCGTGGAAATGCAAGGCAGCCACAGATAACTGGATACCTGTGAGCAGACAGTTTGTTTGAAGACTAATGATAATGTGATACTCTAGTGAGCCCCACAGGGAGAGTGTCTTTCTGCATGGCTTCACCTGCAGGGAGATAAAAGTGTGTAGATTATTGCCCTTGGACCTAGTCAGGCTTGGATGTTTCTCTTAGGATTTTCAGGGCCACTTTGTCCTCTTTTGGAGACTCATGTCCAAATATGCAGGAGGCATCGTTACTGCTCCTCTGAATATTCCTGCGCAAAACACACGTGTATTTTTCCTTCAGAAAAATTCTCAGCATCCCAGTTTTAATGCTTTTGTCCCTTATTCCTCAGTCCTCACTCAGTTGTGTCTCACCAAAAGGGACCTCAGGTGGTGCTGTTGTCCTGACAACCAATAAGGGGAGCATCACAGTCAGGCGGCTGGATAATCTGAGAGAGAGCGAGAGAGAGAGAAAGAGAGAGAGAGAGAGAGAGGAGGTGGTGGTGGGATGATATTTTCCCAGACTCTGAATAGAAGCCTGCTTCTCTCCATCGCCGCCGCTGGCTGTGCCGTCCCTTTGCGCGGAGAGTATTACGCATCAGTGGACTATAGAGCGAGGACCCCGCACATCACCGCACGATTTCGTCCCAAAAGTCTTTTAGGAAACCTGTATCGCCCGTCCATTCCGGACTGCTTTGGACCTAAAGGCATCCCGATTTTCCCCGAAGAAGTCTGGACAACTACTCCAGTTCCTCCCTCAATATTTTTTTAACCCTTGGATCTAGCTCTTGAAACGCGCGCTCCTGTGCTTTAAAATGCAAGCCGGACGCAAATCGTGTTGGAGGCAATTGCAGGCTTCTTTTTTCAGACTGCTGTGTCTTATCCCCACAGGATTCCCTGTCCGGAGTGTGGATATGCAGCGGGCCACCGACAACATAACCATCCGCCAGGGCGACACGGCGATTATAAGGTAAGACTCACCTTTCAACTTTCCTCTCCTCCTCTCGTCGTCCTTCGGATGCGCCGCAGCAGCATCATCGCCTCGAGCAGGTGATCGTTACTGAGGGACTGCGATGAGGAAGAGTATTCTGCTCTGACGACTTTAGTCTTGAGTCCACTGCAGTAAACTTATAGTTTCCACAAGATTACAGAGAAGTAAACGGCGGTTGGGAAATGTTTGGATGCTAAGATTTCCAACTTTTATCTCACTGACATGATATAAACCCCTGAAATATCCATAATAGGGCTCTTGTGTTTTCCCAATGAGTTTACACTCATTGACTTAATACTGCTAATTAGCAATTATAATTTCAACTTTTGTGCCCTTTTCCCAGGCTATATGGGCCTACGCATAGTGTTGCACTGACATGATATCCCACTTTTAGGGGATTTAAATGGATAGAGCAAAAAAGCTTAAACGTCTTCACTAAGCACTGAAGCTGTGATTGTTTTTTTTTGTTTTGTTTTTTTACTTAATTGAAGAACCTCTTGATAAAGCCAAGTGCGTCACGGTGTCCAGAGAGACTGTTTGTGTGTGGGTTAATGGCAGAGACGGGGCTTCTAGACACAGATAAGAGGATGATGCTGGGAGAAGGAGAACTGTGCACCATTGTTTAGATCTGACGAATCGCTGTGGGATGTGTAGTAAAATTAACAAGTAGGTGAAGCGCCATCAGTGTCATCAGTTCAAACTCACTTCAGCTTTACATCATCGTTTGCAGCCTTATATGAATATAAAGCTCCAGTTTCCAAATCCAGTTTGTTCTTTTTTGTGGACTCAGTTTATTGTGGCCATTATAGCCTCATATCCCACTTAATCACTTCCCAGACAATGTNCCCCCCCAGCTCCACATCTTCTCCCCCTCCACCTCTCAAAATAGGATGCACTGTAGGGAAGTCCACTGGTATAATAAGCTCCACACAGAACACTCAATCACATTGATTTTTTTTTCACTCTTTCTCTGTCCTCTCCCGACTTTCATGCTGTATTTACAGTGCCACCACCCAGTCTCCTATAATGAGTGTGTGAATATAGGATGCAATTATGGGATAGACCTTTAACACAGCCTGAAAAAAAAGCCTGCCAATAGACAAACATGACACACTACCACGTTTCCTCACATGTGCCTCGAGCTTGCTTATGTAGA